>NC_057794.1:361967155-361971713 GCF_018294505.1 Triticum aestivum
CCCCATCCCCTCACCTTCTCCCCCTAACCTAGGTCCCGGACCGAGCGGCGGCCATGGTGCTCCCAGATCCGCCACGGCCGCAGTGCTGCCAGATCCGCCGTCGTCAAGGGCTTCAATCTGGGCCACGATGGAGGCGCTCGAGGTCCACTCCTTCCCCACCGTCACACATCGGGAGAAGAGCCTCTCCGCGGCTCTCGTCGGCCGACGTCGTCACGGCCGCACGCGGCTCGACCACCGGCGCTCCCGGCCTTGACTGCTGGTCTTCCCTCACCGCGTGGCGGCGACGGTGTGCTTCGGACTCGTCGGCAACCAACACAGGTGAGGTGAGATCCCCATCTTCTCTTCTTCCTCCCCTTTTCTCAAGGTGCCGGCCTTCTTGCCATGGCCATGTCCATGTCCATGTTGTGCTATGCTACTTTGGTTAGGAATTTGATGAGTATGCATACGTTAAAATCCAGGCTTGGTTAATCTGTATACCCATTTTCAGATCCAGACTTTTGAGTCTGCATGCATATGCTCAGATTCACTCCCCACTTCCATTTGTACTCCTCACCTCTCGCACCAGGCGGCAAAGTTGATTTCTGTTACTGTTTACTTCACTCTGGTATAGTGATTGACCATCAAATACTCCATGTAGATGTATGCCTGGGGATCAACTGCCACTGGTAGAATGATGATAGTTTGTGCAAGATGTTCACATGTAGATGTATGCCTGGGGATCAACTGCCACTAGTAGATGCACCTGGTTACTATCGATTGCTCAGAACTAGCTGTTGTAGTTAACCAAGTTACTTAAAGTCAGCTGATTGAGCATGCCAAATGATATTTCTGCAATATATATGACATTTTTATCACATCTGTCTCTAGTTAGACTATTGATTCATAAACTTGTTATATTTGACATGGATAGTTCCGTCGCTATCTAGATCCAATGCATATAGCTGAAACAAGCTACTTGTGAGCCTTAATACCACCTATTAACTGGAAATTTCTCTTTACACATGCTTTGTGATGCCACCTGTGGTTGTCGTTGCCACCTTATCATGAAAAATATGTTGGTAATGGAATAGTAATTCAAGATAATGGATGATGTCTGTAAATTGCATTTAGAAGACCTGTAGAGCATTTAACTAGACAGTTGAATTTGCATGTGCAACTATGCTTGCATGGAATGTTCAATATCAGTTATGTTGTGGTTTCTTGTTCTGTGAGTCAAATTGCATAAGTTGGGAGTATCACAACCTGAATGTGCAGCTTATGTATTTTTGTTAAAGCATGGAGTAACTTCTATAGTTTTGTTAAAAATTATCTTGGTCTTCGGCTGATTTGAGTACTACCAAGGGAAGGATATTGAACTTTCCTTGCGGATGCAGAGCGTGTAGGAGAATTCTACTATGACAACAAATTAACTTGTCTTGAATTACTTCTTTTACTGGATGTTCAGAATGTTCAATTAACTGATTCGCACTTGTTTATGTTTATTTTGTCAACTTCTTATGTTAACTTGTCTTGAATTACCCCTGTATAGTGTAGCAAGTCTGTACTCTTGAATGAAATCATTCCATGCTTAAATGATAAAAATGTCGCATTTAATAGGATTGCAAACCTGATGTGATTGGAGTAGTTTTTACTCGCTGCTGTTAGTTACTAGTATTCACTGATTTTGTCTCATTTTTCTTGTTTTACTCTTATTTATGCACACAGACTGCCTACAAGTTAATGTGCTGTTAGATTTGCCTTTATTTTGTTCCTAACAATTTTGTTTGATAACTTGCAGATGCTGTCCTTCATTCATGTTTCGTCGTGAGCTCCAGGACGAAGAAGTTGGGAGAAACATAGAGTTCTAGCTTATTGGAGCTAGTTATACTTAGATAGCTAGTTTTTTCTGATTTTTTAGTTGTGTTACCTCATGTGAACTAGTTCTGATGTGAACCATGTTGACTGTAATGTGCCAAGTTTGGCTCTGTTTGATTATATTCATGACGTGAACTATGTTTTCATGATACTTTGTTGTGCTCTATTTGAAGCATTGTGTAAATATTGGTTATTTATTTATCGGAGCGCTGAAATATGAGGAATATAATCCTGACAACCGGGACCTACTTATTAGAACCTGACAATTGGGACCCATTAGACTAGTGGACCTTCTCTTGAAAAAGATAAAATCTAAAACTCTAGAGCCCAAAAGCCTACGTCGTAGCAAAATAAAAGACTGAATTGTTGGGCTTGGCCCATGTGGCTGACCAAAATTACCAGGAAAGCAAATAAAAAATAGGCTAATTTATTGGGTTTGGCCAAATAATAAATGGGCTAAATTAATGGGCTCGACCCATGTAAAACGCCGAATCGGACCGGGCTGAATCTTGTGCCACATCAGCTTGCCACGCTGGATGCCTACGTGGCTTGGGGAGGTTGCTAGTGACCAAAACAGAACAATAGGCTTATTTTGGTCATAAACGTCTTCGACCATTCCAGAAGAAAGGTCGCTATAGTCAGTTTATGACGGCCAGCTTTTGACCTTATGTTTTTGGTCACAAATGGAAATTTGTGACCATTCAGTGACCAATAGTGGTGGTCACAAGTTGACATATTTATTGTAGTGAAAGTCCATGCTCATTATTGCATAATGACCCGGCCCTTGGGGCTACATTGGTTGAAGTTTTCATGAGCATAAGGCAATTACAAGTCCCAGGTTGCTGCAAGCATGACAACCCGACACTTGGGGGCTACAGGTGATATGCATATAAGGGAGAAAAAAATCTTCAAATTCTCAGTTTGGAATAGACCAGATTAACCCGGTGTCTCCAACAATCATGACCCGGCATCATTTATTTATAACCCGACAATTTTGGCAATCATAAATCGGCAAGATCTACATCTTCAAGCTGGATGAATTTGAGTTGAATATTTCAAGACCAATATTTTTGTCAAGTCAGAGCATTAAAGGCCGATTGAAATGGATTATTTCTTATAATATTTCTCTACAAGATCCAATGTCAGCAAATTGGTTATGAAGCTGGCCTATTGACCCGGATTTTTTAGAAGAAGTTCCTGGATTTTTTGCATTGGCAAGGTTTGGACATATCTGTTAAAAGAGATTTGCTATAAGATCTTGAATATACATCCAGGAGGAAATGACAAGGAATTAAAGATGATCAGGTGCCGGTTCAGGAAAATATTTAACCCAGAGCACAACCTATCAAGTTTGTTCTTGTGTTTATTTTACAGGATGAAAACTGGGGGCTAATGTCGGGGATATACCCTGCGGTATGACCTGGCCGGGCTTGACGTTTTCATTGGTAACCCGCCGGAGTGGCGACTCACGAACCTGGCGACTCACGGATGGCCCTAACGGCGGGTTAAATAGAAAACTAGGCCCAAGGCCCAGAAGGCCGGCTCATGTTATGGTGGGCCGGTTTACGAGGAAAGGCATAAGGAGTTTTCCCTTAAGGGGGTAGACTAGGATTCCACTTGTAATAGATTAATCCTAATCCTACTAGGACTAGTCATGTAACCTGCCCCTTCAACATATATAAGGAGGGGCAGGGCTCCCCAAAGGGGGACAGGAAAACAAGAAACAATCTCTAGGGCTAGACACAAAGGGGGAGCCGCCTTATGTGGCGACTCCCTCATGAGCATAATGATACCTAGCCACAAACAACATGTATGGCTATTCAGGATGATGTTTCGCGGGGCCCGAAGCTGTCTAAGTCCTTGTCTTGTGTGATGATCCGCCTCGCATCTCTCATCCCGCTTAACCCCTCTCAAGCTACTACAAAGATGCTTTGGCCTCACGACTAAGTCCTCACACTAGGACATCTGCCGTGACAATTCCACGACACTACTTGATTGACTTTGATGAGTATAGGGGTTACAAGAGTTGATCTACCATGAGATTGTAATGGCTAAACCATAGATGTCTAGCCTACATGATTATGATTGTGATTGCCCCAACGGACTAAACCCTCCAGTTTATGTAGGCACCGGAGGGGGCTAGGGTTGTACAGAGTCAGTTTATAGAGAAAGGATATTCATATCCGCACGCCAAGCTTGCCTTCCACGCAAAGGAGAGTCCCATCCGGACACGGGGAAAAGTCTTCTATCTTGTATCTTCGCGGCCCATTAGTCCGGCCCATGTTGCATAGCCCGGACGCTCGAGGACCCCATAATCCAGGACTCCCTCAGTAGCCCCCGAACCAGTCTTCAATGACGACGTGTCCGGCACGCAAATTGTCTTCAGCATTGCAAGGCGGGTTCCTCCTCCGCAGATCTCCAAGCATCTGAACCAAAGGACTGTATTCGGATTTACATCTTCAGTCTTTGGTCTTCGGCTTTACATTAAATGTTATATCCTTCGACTTCTGCGCGATCGCTGCTCTAGCTCCCACGTGTCAGACGAATACGAAGGGTCCAAGTATTTTTACACATAACACCTGGGCCGTGTAAGGAAGGCGTCTATTTAAGGAGATTGAATCCCAGATGCCATTCCACACTAGGCAGAAAATCCTTAAGGCTTGTCACAAGAAACCACGCAAACATGGCCAACACTCCTAGTTCT
>NC_057794.1:361972011-362021984 GCF_018294505.1 Triticum aestivum
GTTCAGGCGGGATTAACCTCTTTTACTGGCAAAGCCTTGGCAGAAAATTTCCCTAATCATTCAGAAGGGGAGCGAGTGTGCTTCATTTCCTTTTTATTAAGAGGCATTGGATTTCCAATCCATCCTTTCCTTCGAGGTCTCCTGGAGTACTATGGCCTCCAACTGCACAACCTCACGCCAGGCTCCATTCTGCATATCGCGGGCTTCATCGCTCTTTGCGAGCTGTTCCTAGGCTGTGAGGCCCATTTTGAATTATGGAGGATGCTTTTCGGCCTCGTCCCTCGTTCCCAAAAGGGGTCCATATTCGAGGTGGGCTGCGCCGAAGTGTGGCGTATAGCCGGGACAGGATACCTATCTGGCACTCCAAAGAAGGCATCCAAAGAGTGGCCCTCGGAGTGGTTTTATATTGAAGATGTCGTTCTATCTGACCCAATCCGACGAGGCCTACCCACGTTTTCCAATGCTTCATTAATGAAGCGCCATAGCTGGCGCCCCCGAAGCCTCGAGGAGGAAGATAGGGCGGAGGTTCAGATGCTAATGGACAAGATAAAGACACTCACCCTATCTGGACTGTCCATAATCAAGGTAATGGAGATTTCAAAAATGCGGGGTGTTCAGCCACTCCAATCCAGAGGACTCCCCATGTGGCATTACAATGGAGAAGATGAGACATCATGATGCGGACGTAAGGGTCCGGACAACTTCGCCGCCGTGGCTGCCATGCTGGGTAATCTTTTTAAGGGGGAGAAAGAGGAATTCACTCGCCTTTAGTGTCGAGATGGCTTTTCCATGTACAATCCTCCCAGTTGGGTAAGCCTTTGCTTAATAATTTTACTTAATGCTCCTCCTGAGTCGTACCCAGCTGAACTTAACCCCACTATTTCTTGACAGGAATGGAGGAAAGTTGTCGCGGAGATCTATAGCCCCGCCCCGCAGCCGGAGGACCATAATCGGGACTTGGATCCCAGATTCGAAGAGGATCCAGATATATTCGTAGAGCTCAAGGATCCGGATATATCCGTAGAGCTCAAGGAGGGGGTAAGATCATTTTGTGTAGATTTAATAGCCATATACCAGTAGCCCCCGAGACTTAAAAACAGTTGAAGCAACTGATTTTAAAGATCAATTTATAATCAGATACTTACGAAGAAGAACATCATGCTATCTCGGGAGCTGGAGCAGTGCCAGACCCAGCTGACTTCTGTTACTGCCGAACTGGAGAAGTCCAAGGAGGCACCAACTAGTAATGTTTCCTTCTGTCCGGAAAAATAATCATGTGCCAGTCATGTTTATGCAAATGAACACTATTGCATTTTACAATGGCAGGATCGGTGGCACAACTGGAAGAGAAACTGAAGGTCGCGTAGGCGGACAAAGAACATGCAGAAAGGCAAGAGGCCACTGGTCATCGTGTACTGACACGGACCATGGACGATAAGAACAAGTTGCATGATGCCAATACCCAGCTCAGCGAAGAGCTGAAAGATCTGTGAGCCCAACTAGCGGACGCCTTGAAGGAGAACAAAAAGCTGAGAGGCAGCATATTCAGTATGCCTTTTAACTTATTGTCCTTATAGTTCGCTGATGTGAATCCTAACAAGTTTATGTCTGTAGGTGTGTTGACTGGGCGGCCCGAAGAAGAGGTGTCCGGATTTCAGGGCGACCTGCTACAAGAGCTATCCAAGGTGCATGAGCGAGCACAGAAGGCAGTGAGGAACATCGCTAAGGCTTTATGGTCAACTAATTCTCCTCTAGGAAGTATGGAGGACCTTGTGAATTTATTCAAGGGGGCTCGGTGCCGTTTTGGGCTATGGAAGATATTGGCATGCCGAGAAGGTGCTCGGGAAGCCTGGGCCATGGTAAAAACCCGGTACACCGGACTTGATCCCAATCATATGGCTCGGGTCGGACCTCAAGGATCCGACGGATAGGAAATTCCGGTCAACCTGGTGTACGACCAAGTGAAGGTAGCCGCCAAGTTCTCCCAAAAAGATTGTAAACTAGACAGCGTGTTAGAGGGTCTAGAGGAAGAAGAAGTTTTTGAGTCTAAGTAGCAATGTATTTTTGTCAACAAACTTGTCTCCAGCCGAATTTGTAAAACGATTGTCATGGCAGACTTTCTGCTTCGACCTCCGAAACCCTAGGTTAGGAGTGTTTCCGAATACTATACCATAGGTAAACACCAAAGTATGTTCGAAAACCAGGCAGTCCGGTCATCTTTGCTTGAACAGACAAGTTGTATTCCGGGAGTTATGTTATATTACATTTGATTGCAAGAAACATCTTCCAAAGAGAATAGTTCCATTAAGGGTTCCTTTCCCTCGGCTAGTATGCGGTTCTTTGTGCATACCGAAGCTGTGACACTGAAAAATCACAGCGCACATTTATACTCTGGGGTTTTGTAGTTCCATAGGGGCAGTTCATCTTTTGCTCACCGACCAATCATTCCCTTAAGAACGCTAGATTTTGGATTCACCCGTCTAAGGTACATGTTCGGATGACCCGGCTGTAATAATCGCATAGGTGCTCCCTTTATGCGCTAGCCGAACAAGCGAGAACGTAGGACATAAGCACAGGAGCCAGGCAAACCAGTTTGGCAAAAACTTAAGTCATAACGGTGCATACAATGGTGAAGAAAAGACATATATGGATAGATGACACATATATACGGTGAGCTTGGAATAAGCTTCTTGTGAAAAGAAGCCCCGGGGTATTGTGGGGTATGTACATTTGAGGATGTCTACCCTTTAGGTGTGCGGTTTATCCAAACACAAGCTAGAATTCATATAGAAACAAGGCAAAAAAGTGGGAAAACTGTAAAAGGGAGAAAATAAAGAATGAGAAAAAGGGTATATGTGCGGACTTAGGCGTAGAATCTTCAGAGCCTTACAGCATTCCATGGGTTTGGCTCCAAGCGATTGTCCAAAGCATTGCGAAGACGATAGGATCCTCCAGTGAGAACTTCATCTATAATGAAGGGACCCTCCCATTTGGGCTTGAGCTTGTCCTTTTTCTTTTCTGGTAGGCGTAAAACTAGTTCACCGACATTGTAGGTCTTTGCCCATACTTCTCTGCTTTGGTATAGCCGAGCCTGCTGTTGATAGAATGCGGAACAGGCCTTCGTGACATCACACTCCTCCTCCAGGCCGTCCAGGTCGTCCTGCCGATCGAGCTCGGCTTCTCTCTCTCTTCATACATGCGCACTCGAGGTGAGTCATGGATAATGTCGCAAGGCAAGACTGCCTTCGCACCGTGCACCATGAAAAAGGGTGTATATCTGGTCGTGCGATTGGGCGTGGTCTGCAGCCCCCGGAGTACGGAATCGAGTTCCTTGACCCAGTGTTTGTCTGATTCTTGCAGAGATCGCACTAGTCTGGGTTTGATGCCACTCATTATCATGCCGTTAGCCCGTTCAACCTGACTGTTTGTCCGAGGGTGGTATACGGAGGCATAATCAAGCTTGATGCCCAAGTTGGTGCACCGAGTTTTCACCTTGTTGGATGTAAAGTTAGAGTCGTTGTAAGTATTAATACTATGCGGGACACCATAACGGTGTACGACGCCAGATATGAAGTTTATCACCGGTCCGTCTTCAGCCGTTTTAACTAGTTTGGCTTCTATCCACTTAGTGAATTTGTCGACCATTACCAACAAGTATTTCTTCTTATGGCTTCCCCAATTAAGAGGCCCGACCATATCGAGCCCCCAGACCACAAAGGGCCAAGTAATGGGGATTGCTCGGAGGGCAGTGGGCGGCATATGGCTTTGGTCAGCGAAAAGCTAGCATCCAACGCAGTGTTGCACGAGGTCTTGTGCATCTGCCCAGCTGTGGGCCAAAAAACCCCGTGCAGAAGGCTTTACTTTCAAGGGCCCAGGCTGCGGCATCATGGCCGCCAAGACTAGCGTGTATTTCAGCCAAGAGGCGTCGTCCCTCATCTTCGGAGATACATCGTTGAAGGACCCCGGTAGTACTTTTGTTGTACAGTTCTCCTTCATGAACTTTGTAGGTTTTCAAACGTCGAACGATCCGACAGGCCTCAGTCTGATCCTCAGGGAGCTCATTCCTAGTGAGGTAGGTGAGGAAAGGCTCGGTCCATGGGGCGGTTATGTCAGGACCCCGATTCCAAGTCAGATCGATCTAGCCGGTAACACCTCATATCACTTTGCGGCCTCACGCACGGTATTCCCACGGGTGTCGCCTTACCATGGCCCGGGACCGTTTGCGCCTTTTGGCTCACGTATATGATAGTGTCGCTAGCATCCATATGACAGGCATACATGACTAGTCGTGAACCCAAAGTGGCACTAACTTACGGGGACAGGCATACATGAATCAACATCGAGCATGTCGGTCAGCAGCATGTGAATCCGGGCTGTAGCACTGGGCTAACAGGACTCCGGGAACCCGGGCTGTAGTAGGCTAGGCAGGACTTCGGATGTCACCGCGTGACATTTCCCCGAAGGGACAGACACAGGAACAAAGTGAATCACATGCCGGCCAGTCAAGTGTTCCGGAGCAGTAGAGCTGGGCTAGCAGGACTCCAGTGAACCGGGCTGTAGCGGACTACTATGGCTCATGGAAGCACAAGACTACATTTCCCCATAAGAGAGGCTACCAAGGATAAACAACTAGGTTATCGGATCCCACACATACCAAGGATTTCAATCATACACACAATATGCTCAATATGTGCAATACAACATGGCATCACAACAAGACTCTACGACTCAGAGTATTTATTCATTAGGCTCCGAGGAGCCAAGAATTACAAACATGGGTCTCATGACCCAACATACAGAGCATACAAGCAACAAGCACATGCAGAAGCTTAACTTGTCTGAGTACAGACAACTACAAATGAAGAAGGCTCAGAAGCCTGACTATCTACGAGACCCTCCCAAGGGTACAAGATCATAGCTGAGGTAACAAGCTAAACATCGAAGTCCATGTGGAACTACTAGCGAGACTGAAGTCTCTCTACAAAAACATAAATTAAGAAAACATGAGTACAAATATACCCAGCAAGACTTACATCAGAACTAACTACATATGCATCAGTATCAATAAAGGGGTGGTGGAGTTTAACTGCAGCAAGCCAGCTTTGACTCGGTGGCTATCCTGAACTACGACTGCAAGTAACTCTTTTGAGGTGGCGCACACGAGTCCACAAATTCACCATACCAATACACCACTATGGATCCGCTCCCATCTCCCTGCGACAACGCCATCCATAGCACTCACACTTATCTTGCGCATTTTAGAGTATCCACTTTCACTTGTCTATGAACTATGCAAGGGGTCCAAGTTTCCATATCTGAGGAATCTGGCTATTCGAATAGATAATGATAACCCTACAGGGGTGTACTTCTTCACACACGCTCTCGCCACTTACCACCATGTACACATCGTGTATCTCGGCAACCTTCAAGCGGAGGCCTGGCGAGGGAGTCGGCCACGACCAGACTAACCAACAAGTCTCTAGTCCAGGTTTATCGCCTATTCGAGTTCCATCCGCAAGGAGATCCGGCCAGGGTGTCGCTCACAGCCCCAAACGATGTGTGCAGGGTTCCCAAGCCCACCATCCGGGTGCCACTTGGTACACCGTGCCACTGTGCCTAGTCTGTCCCAAGCCCACCTATACCGGGTACCACTTGGTAGACTACTAACACTACCTACAAACACCAGAAACTAGTTGCAACTCCTCGACAGAGATCAGGTTGATTAATAAGTCGAGAGGGGCACTTAAGCATTCCAATGTGTGGTAGTAAATGTTCATGGATCACAAACACAGAACTCAGTTCCTGAGGACGGCTGCAATGAGACAACCCACCATGTACTCCTACATGGCCTCTCACCGCTACCTTTACCAAATCGTGTTCACACACTTAGCTCACACACAGTAGGACATGTTCAACACCATATCAACTCCTCCTCGATGAATCAGACCTGACTCAACTCTAATTAGTATCAGGCATGACAAACAAGCATGAATGAGTAGGCACATCAGGGCTCAAACAACTCCTACTCATGCTAGTGGGTTTCATCTATTTACTGTGGCAATGACAGGTCATGCAGAGGAAAGGGGTTCAGCTACCGCATCATGTAACAGTTGAAACGCTGTTGTCCTAATGCAGTAAAAGAGAGCAGGAGCGAGAGAGTGGGATTGTATCGGAATGAACAAGGGGGTTTTGATTGCCTGGCACTTCTGAAGATAGTATATCTCTTCATCGGTGTCATCGATCACGTCGTCGGAAACATCATCTACTAAGAGGGTACAACCACCGACAAACACAAAAGGAACCACAATCAATGCAATGCACATTCATATGAATGATATGTCATATTAAAGTACTGAATTGACCTAGTGCAACAGTTAGTCATATTCATTGAAGTGGAATTCAAACCTATAGAAAATTCCAACTCCAAAACTAATTACCATTTATTCCATAATCATGAATTGTCCTATTCACTGAGGTTAACTTGTTGAAATATGCATGAAAACGCCATAAACAGATTCTTTGTATTTTTCTGATAATTTTTCATATATAATTTATCTTATTTGGAGTTATAGATAATTTTCTATGATTTTTAGAAGTTTTGGGCATTTTCTGGAATTTTCTAATTATTTTAAATCCAGAAAATTAATAACTATGTCAGCATTGCGTCACTGTGACGTCAGCAAGTCAACAGAGGCGGTCTAGGTCAAACCTGACCAGTGGGGTCCACTGGTCAGTGACCCAAGGCTGTGTTGTGTGGCTGACAGGTGGGCCTGGTCAACGGCCACGTCAGCAAGTCAACGCTGACGTGTGGGGCCACTGTGGTTAGTTTAAGCTAAACAGAGAAATAAACTACGGTTAGCTAAAACGTGGGGCCCAGGTGTCAGTGACTCAGGGGGGTTAATCAGCAGGGGCATTAGTGGCTAATGACGGGCCACGTCATCTCACCTAAGTTTCAACGCCGGCGAGCACACAGACGCGGCGGCGATGATCGAGATGGCTGCTCCAGCGACCAAATCGATGGCCGAGCCCACCTACGAGGAGCTGGGGCTCGTGCACATCCAACTGTGGCAGGGGGAGGGCGCTAGGTGACCGGAGTTGGGCACGACATCAACCTCGGCGGCGGCCGGAGCTACGGCGTCGAGCGGAACGGGGCTGCGGAGCACGACAGGAGGAGTTGGTGGGCGCTACGGGCTCCTGGAGCTGCGCTGAGCACAGCGGTGTGCTCGGCTTAGAGCTACGTTCGCTCTAGCCACGGTGGCGATGAAGCGCAATGGTGGCGAGCTTCGGTGACGGTGGGGAATGGCGCTACGGCATGCAAACGAGAGGGAGAAGAGGGGGTTTCGGGGAATGAGCTCACGGCGATTGCAGTACACGTCTCAGCGGGCTCGGGGAAGGGTTGGTGACGGCGTGCGGTCGTCGGCGATCTCGGCAGCCGAGAGGTTGAATACGACGCCATGGTCGTGGTGCGGTGCGTCCGGCGTCCTGTGGGTCGTCCAGGAGGCGTGGGCGACGGTGGCAGAGCTTCCACGCAACACGGGAAGGCGAGAGGGGGTCGGGGAGCGGCGGTGGTTCACAGAGGCGCTTCCATGGCCGCGTCGGCCGTCGCGGAAGAGAGCGAGGGAGAGGAGGGGATGGACGTGAGAGAGAGGGAGGGGCCCGGGGGGAGTGCATGGCGCTCACAGGCGCGTCGGGGAGCGGCGGGAAGCAGGAGGTGGCACGGCGCGTGGCCAGCGCGCAGCAAGCACGCGCCCTCGTGCCTTCTGGCACGAGGTTGAAGACGACTGGCGCTGAGGAAGTGGACTGGGCCGGCTCGATTGGGCGAGCTACAGTAGCAGGTAAGGCCCAGGTACTTCTCTCCTTCTCTCTTATTTCTGTTTTCTAATTTCTGCAGATGTTTTGAATTTGGTTTGCTAACCAAATTATGTTTGCAGCTTCTAGAAATAATTGTGGATGCAAAATGGTTTAACCCAAGCTCCACAAGAAGTTTCAGAATTATTGGAGCAATAAAAATATTTATAGGATTTATTTGCTCCAACTCAAATACATTAGTGGATTAAATCAAAGCCCAAATAATTCCCTAAAAATGTTCACTATTTTTGGCTTGGATCAAAACCCTTGCCAAAATTATCAAACATTAATTAAGGCATTTTTGGGTTCATTGAAAAATATTCTTTTGGTTGATCCTAGTTTTCAAAGGAGTGCTAGGGTTTGTTAATCCCCATTTCAGGTTTAAGGAAAGATTGCCATGATGCATGGATGCAAATGCAACTATTGCACACAATTAATCTAGGGCTGTGACAACTCACCCCCACTAAACAAGAATCTCGTCCCGAGATTCAAGACGTGTGGTAAGAAGACAGAGGGGACACAGAGCTAACACGATCTTCACGATCCAGATGCCCTTCTTGTGGATGTTGATTCATTTTTCCAATTGATCTTGACGTCTTTGCTTTGAAATCTTCTTGCAACTATGATGACGGAAGAGAGGAAACTCAACAGAAATCGATCTTCACAAAGATCAAGCGATACACGATCAACTCATGGAATGAGACGGTAGAACATCTGTTAAGCCGGGACACAATGCACACATCAAGACGGATGGAGAGAAACTGATAACAAAGGTTCAATTTGGTAGGCAACATTTCCACGCTTAAGAAGATGGTGGATGCGTTTCAAGTAGCGAGGAGTTAAGTTGCCCTTCATGTCGAACGGGGTACCTTAGAGGAGGTGGCTCGTAGAGCTATTCCCTTAAGTGGCAAAAATAATTACTTTTGATTCAGAGATCATTGAAACTCTTTATACCATCTTAAGGCAATTCACAACAATCGTTTGGTGGAGTACAAAGGGATGGCATACCCGGACTAGAATGGATGATATGGACTACCTTGTTGAAGACAACACAAGGGATGATTTTGCTTGTGCATGCTCTCAAGAACTTGAGCATTTCCATATTCATCAAGGTTCTACCAACATCTGAGTCGAGGATCCTGGCAACACATCTTACTACCTTGACGAATAGTGATGGACAATGCAGATGCATAGAAAGACAACCCTTTCTCAGATTTCACCTTAGCGAGGCCAAGGGAATGAAATCTGGATGATCGACCGAGAGACATTTAGCACTCCGCTTCTAATGTTCTCCTTGATGTACTGGTTACCACGGTCATGCTTTAAAGCATCAACATAGCCATCAAGTAGTGGTCGGACTTCAGAATACAATAGACCCATAAGGAACAACTTCTGGAGTAAATCCTACAAAATCCTTATGGGGTGGTGGCCAACTTCCTCAATCAAGATACTACAATAATAGGTCTTCCGGCTGGGTGTGTTGGCCACGACATCCACTTTACCGGTTACAGAGAGACCAATATTATAGTTCTTGGAGTGTGTTCCAACCATCATATCTGCCTGAGATTCAGATCTGGTTGGTGTCAGGATATTCCAGACTCATCAAGTCTAGAAAGAAAAATGAAATTTGCAACACAAATCGACGAGATGACGTTGCGAGACTCTCGGGGGAATGAACTACGGTAGTAAGCTCCAAAACATGAGCCGGTTCTGCTACAAACATGTGAACACGCTGTCCTAGACAAGCATGGTCACCTGGTAGTCTTACAATGAAACACTACCGAGTTCATGGGAACCATCAACGAGGATCTCGAAGTCCTTGCGTAAGTCTACCTCTTAAGAAGAAACTTCTTCTACTTGAACAAATCAATCAGTGGCTTGGTGTGCTAGGGACACATATGGACTGGAGGTAGCGAGCCTATCAAACCATAGAATACTTCGCACATGCATGACTAACTTGGGATGACTCCAAAGGAAGCAAAAACAAGCTTTCTCGAATCCACGGCGGCAACTTGCATCGGATGCACATGAATTAGAGGAAGTCACATCTTTCAACCGGACATATGCTTCATGATCGGTACATGAGGGCAATGCTTATAAAGTTTCCAACACTAGTATAATGCTTAACACGAATTATGGGGGAGACAAGATGCTACTGATGGGCTCAACAGCAACTCATCGGAATTTCCATATCACTGGACTTCCACCATCATGTGAACACGGTGATAGCATTGGTCAGACCAAAAGATGTAATGGTGTATTCTCAAGGGGTCAACCACGAGTAGGCAACATTACGAATATCGTTGGTTCTGATTTGATTTGACGATAGCCCACACTCAAATCAAGGATTGGATAAGATAATAGCACCGACAACTGATCACGAGGATCAATCGAGGAAGATATCATCTTGCTTCAACAACTATCAAAACACAAGGATATCCCTTTGGGATGAACTAAGTCGGACAAGCTATCATATTCCACCTCTCCAAGTTGTCATTTGGCTTAACCAACTATTTCAGTGTATCCAACACAAATTCTTGGAGAAATAGCGGTTTATAGAAAAATCAACTTGATCACGAAGTCAACATAGCGGTCAGGTGATAACCAGGTAATACTTCCGCGAAGATATTCGGAAAATCACGAACCACCGATATGTTACTAAGCTCAAGATCAATCTTGCTTTTCAGGGCAAGACGATATGATCAAGGGAGCAAGGATTGACACAATCCTAACTCATTGATCGAACAGTGCACCAGGAAATATGGACTAGGTAGCAAGATCAATCTTAGAATGGTAGTTCAATAACCAACACACTAAGAATGAGAATATTGTCCATTTACTACCAAGCAACAAGTTGCTCGGAGTATTGATTTCACACATCACAATTCACTTGTCGGCATTCCGGTTACAACAACACGAGGACCGAGGAATGAATGATGATGGTGAGAAGTATCACTGCATCAAGAATTCATAAGAGGTGGTGTAATTCTCAAGACATTCTTGACATAAAGATGGTAACACTCCAAGGTAGAACAGAGCAAAAGCTGGATTGGCATTTTGATCCATGGCATACAACTACTTTGACCCAATCCTAGAAATGGATAAGGTACTGGAGTTTGTTTCTCCTAGTCATTCCAGAATAGAATGGCTTGACACACCACAAGAATATGAGGTATCGATGAGCATGAATGCACACATACTCTTAACTATCAATTGACAGACGAGGGCCAGAAAATAACTAACGAGGATCAACTCAAAGGAACATATAACTTTCTGAGTTGTGGATGCATAGATTAGTATGTCGAACGAGTTCAACATATTTCTTCCAGATAACCCATGCAGAAAGGTAGAACTGGAAGATTCACAATATGAATGGAGTACTCCTCAAGAGCACCCTGGTTGTGATCTTTGGTTCAAAATAACTTTTGCCATGATGGTTCATGGTATTTGGAAGAATGATATACCACGAACCTCGAGGACTATCACAAAGATTACTAATATCCTAAAGGTACGAGCAACACTATCAACATGAGGTAAGTAGAGTGGACCTTGGGTCAAAAACCCAGGAGTAAAATACCTACTACTAAGTAGCATCGCGGGATGCTCTCGAGAATGGTGGCCAGAATCATCACACTAGAACACAAAACATGGCTAGATTACCATGTGGCTCCCTAAAACACCTAGGGTCATAATAATAGCTCCAACATATATGTCGAGGCAACAGAGTATCTCAAGTCACCGATTAGTGTGATTAATCTGGCCTAAATGGACATCAGGAACATGGAGGAATGATTGCAAGTGCATCAGACTATCTAGAAACCTGGGATGACTCGGACAGCATAACGGCTGTAAATGTTCAAAATGATTTGAGACATCCTGCAAAATGGTGGGATAACCACTCAACATCACAATATCAAGGTTCTGAGGCCAGCTATGAACATATGGAAGTAGTAGGAGCTGTACTGAGGCTTGAACTCAACAATCCTAGGCAACTATGGTTTAGTAACATGTCATCCTGAGAGATAGAAGAGAAGCCTAGTTCTTAACCCCCGTAGAAAAGAAGAGGTTGACTCAGAGCAGAAGGGCATAAGTTAAAGGAGTAAAAAGAGCCTTACGTTCCCATCCACAATCAATTCCCTTATATAACTAAAGCATTTCTAGACACGACTTCGACCAGCTTGGCTTGGTAATCCTACAGGCAGTCAGGCTCTGATACCAAAGCTGTCAGGACCCTGATTCCAAGTCACATCGATCTAGCCGGTAAAACCTCATATCACTTTGCGGCCTCATGCACGGTATTCCCACGGGTGTCGCCTTACCATGGCCCGGGACCATTTGCGCCTTTTGGCTCACATATATGATAGTGTCGCTAGCATCCATATGACAGAGAACCCGGGCCGACATGACTAGTCGTGAACCCAAAGTGGCACTAACTTACGAGGACAGGCATACATGAATCAACATCGAGCATGTCGATCAGCAGCGTGTGAATCCGGGCTGTAGCACTGGGCTAACAGGACTAGGGGAACCCGGGCTGTAGCCGGCTAGGCAGGACTACGAATGTCACCGCGTGACATTTCCCCGAAGGGACAGACAAAGGAACGAAGTGAATCACATGCCGGCCAGTCAAGTGTTCTGGAGCAGTAGTGCTGGGCTAGCAGGACTCCGGTGAACCGGGCAGTAGCGGAATACTATGGCTCATGGAAGCACAATACTACATTTCCCCATAAGAGAGGCTACCAAGGATAAACAACTAGGTTGTCGGATCCCACACATACCAAGCATTTCAATCATGCACACAATATGCTCAATATGTGCAATACAACATGGCATCACAACAAGACTCTACGACTCAGAGTATTTATTCATTAGGCTCCGAGGAGCCAAGAATTACAAACATGGGTCTCATGACCCAACATACAGAGCATACAAGCAACAAACACATGCGGAAGCTTAACTTGTCTGAGTACAGACAACTACAAATGAAGAAGGCTCAGAAGCCTGACTATCTACAAGACCCTCCCAAGGGTACAAGATCGTAGCTGAGGTAACAAGATAAACGTCGAAGTCCACGTGGAACTACTAGCGAGACTGAAGTCTCTCTACAAAAACATAAATTAAGAAAACGTGAGTACAAATGTACGCAGCAAGACTTACATCAGAACTAACTACATATGCATTAGTATCAATAAAGGGGTGGTGGAGTTTAACTGCAGCAAGCCAGCTTTGACTCGGTGGCTATCCTGAACTACGACTGCAAGTAACTCTTTTGAGGTGGCGCACACGAGTCCACAAATTCACCATACCAATACACCACTATGGATCCGCTCCCATCTCCCTGCGACAACGCCATCCATAGCACTCACACTTATCTTGCGCATTTTAGAGTATCCACTTTCACTTGTCTATGAACTATGCAAGGGGTCCAAGTTTCCATATCTGAGGAATCTGGCTATTCGAATAGATAATGATAACCCTGCAGGGGTGTACTTCTTCACACACGCTCTCACCACTTACCACCATGTACACATCGTGTATCTCGGCAACCTTCAAGCGGAGGCCTGGCGAGGGAGTCGGCCATGACCTGACTAACCAACAAGTCTCTAGTCCAGGTTTATCGCCTATTCGGGTTCCATCCGCAAGGAGATCCGGCCGGGGTGTCGCTCACGGCCACAAACGATGTGTGCAGGGTTCCCAAGCCCACCATCCGGGTGCCACTTGGTACACCGTGCCAATATGCCTAGTCTATCCCAAGCCCACCTGTACCGGGTACCACTTGGTAGACTACTAACACTACCTACAAACACCAGAAACTAGTTGCAACTCCTGGACAAAGATCAGGTTGATTAATTAGTCGAGAGGGGCACTTAAGCATTCCAATGTGTGGTAGTAACTGTTCATGGATCACAAACACAGAACTCAGTTCCTGAGGACGTCTGCAATGAGACAACCCACCATGTACTCCTACATGGCCTCTCACCGCTACCTTTACCAAATCGTGTTCACACACTTAGCTCACACACAGTAGGACATGTTCAACACCATTTCAACTCATCCCCGATGAATCAGACCTGACTCAACTCTAAGCAGTAGCAGGCATTACAAACAAGCATGAATGAGTAGGCACATCAGGGCTCAAACAACTCCTACTCATGCTAGTGGGTTTCATCTATTTACTGTGGCAATGACAGGTCATGCAGAGGAAAGGGGTTCAGCTACCACAACATGTAACAGTTGAAACGTTGTTGTCCTAATGCAGTAAAAGAGAGCAGGAGCGAGAGAGTGGGATTGTATCGGAATGAACAAGGGGTTTTTGCTTGCCTGGCACTTCTAAAGATAGTATATCTCTTCATCGGTGTCATCGATCACGTCGTCGGAAACATCGTCTACTAAGAGGGAACAACCACCGACAAACACAAAAGGAACCACAATCAACGCAATGCACATTCAAATGAATGATATGTCATATTAAAGTACTGAATTGACCTAGTGCAACAGTTAGTCATATTCATTGAAGTGGAATTCAAACCTATAGCAAATTCCAACTCCAAAACTAATTACCATTTATTCCATAATCATGAATTTTCCTATTCAGTGAGGTTAACTTGTTCAAACATGCATGAAAATGCCATAAACAGATTCTTTGGATTTTTCTGATAATTTTTCATATATAATTTATCTTATTTGGAGTTATAGATAATTTTCTATGATTTTTAGAAGTTTTGGGCATTTTCTGGAATTTTCTAATTATTTTAAATCCAGAAAATTAATAACTACGTCAGCATTGCAGCACTGTGACGTCAGAAGGTCAATAGAGGCGGTCCAGGTCAAACCTGACCAGTGGGGTCCACTGGTCAGTGACCCAGGGCTGTGTTGTGTGGCTGATAGGTGGGCTTGGTCAACGGCCACGTCAGCAAGTCAACGCTGACATGTGGGGCCACTGTGGTTAGTTTTAGCTAAACAGAGAAATAAACTACGGTTAGCTAAAACGTGGGGCCCAGGTGTCAGTGACTCAGGGGGGTTAATCAGCCGGGTCATTGGTGGCTAATGATGGGCCACGTCATCTCACCGGAGGTTCAATGCCGGCGAGCACACAGACGCGGCGGCGATGATCGGGATGGCTGCTCCGGCAACCAAATCGATGGCCGAGCCCACCTACGAGGAGCTGGGGCTCGTGCGCATCCAACTATGGCAGGGGGAGGGTGCTAGGTGACATGAGTTGGGCATGGCGTCAACCTCGGCGGCGGCCGGAGCTACGACATCGAGCGGAACGGGGCTGCGGAGCATGACAGGAGGAGTTGGTGGGCGCTATGGGCTCCTGGAGCCGCGCTGAGCACAGCGGTGTGCTCGGCTTCGAGCTACGTTCGCTCTAGAGACGGTGGCGACGAACCGCAACGGCGACGAGCTTCAGTGATGATGGGGAATGGCGCTACGGCATGCAAACTTGACGGAGAAGAGGGGGTTTCGGGGAAGGAGCTCACGTCGGTTCCAGTATGCATCTCAGCAGGCTCAGGGAAGGGTTGGTGACGGCGTGCAGTCGTCGGCGATCTTAGCGGCCGAGAGGTTGAATACGACGCCATGGTCGTGGTGCGGTGCGTCCGGCGTCCTGTGGGTCGTCCAGGAGGCGTGGGCGACGGTGGCGGAGCTTCCACGCAACACGGGAAGGCGAGAGGGGGTCGGGGAGCGCGGTGGTTCACGGCGGCGCTTCCATGGCCGCGTCGGCCATCACGGAAGAGAGCGAGGGAGAGGAGGGATGGCCGCGAGAGAGAGGGAGGGGGCTCGGGGGGAGTGCGTGGCGCTCACAGGCGCATCGGGGAGCGGCGGGAAGTAGAAGGTGGCACGGCGCGTGGCCAGCACGCAGCAAGCACACGCCCTCGTGCCTTCTGGCACGAGGTTGAAGACGACTGGCGCTGAGGAGGTGGACTGGGCCGGCACGACTGGGCGAGCTACAGTAGCAGGTAAGGCCCAGGTACTTCTCTCCTTCTCTCTTATTTCTGTTTTCTAATTTTTGCAGATGTTTTGAATTTGGTTTGCTAACCAAATTATTTTTGCAGCTTCTGGAAATAATTGTGGATGCAAAATGGTTTAACCCAGAGCTCCACAAGAAGTTTCAGAATTATTGGAGCAATAAAAATATTTATAGGATTTATTTGCTCCAACTCAAATACATTAGTGGATTAAATCAAAGCCCAAATAATTCCCTAAAAATGTTCACTATTTTTGGCTTGGATCAAAACCCTTGCCAAAATTATCAAACATTAATTAAGGCATTTTTGGGTTCATTGAAAAATATTCTTTTGGTTGATCCTAGTTTTCAAAGGAGTGCTAGGGTTTGTTAATCCCCATTTCAGGTTTAAGGAAAGATTGCCATGATGCATGGATGCAAATGCAACTATTGCACACAATTAATCTAGGGGTGTGACAGGTTACAACCATTATTTCGTGGGCCGATGGTGTTATTTGGGTGCCTGTGCGCCCGATGATATCAGGGCTGTGTTCAGAATCGGAGGGTATGATTGGCTCCGAGTCGGTGCTCCTGTTCTCGTCCTGCCACACCACAGATGGCTTGAAGAGCCTTTCCACAAGGGTGTTAGGAGGGACGGGGTCGCATTTAGCGCCCATGCGAGCAAGGATATCCGCGGCTTGATTACTCTCTCGAGCCATGTGATGAAACTCGAGACCCTCAAACCGAGCTGATATTTGGAGTACGGTGTTGCAGTAAGCCGCCATCTTCGGATCTTTTGTGTCGAAGTCTTTGTTTATTTGGGATATTGCGAGGTTGGAATCCCCGGGCACCTCAAGGCATTGTATGCCCATGGAGACAGCCATCCGGAGAACATGCAATAGGGCCTCATATTCGGCTGCATTGTTAGAGTCTATATACAGTATTTGGAGCACGTAATGAACTGTGTCTCCTGTGGGGGATGTCAAGACGACACCAGCCCCCAGTCCAGCTAACATTTTAAAGCCGTCAAAGTGCATCACCAAGTTGGAATACATGTTGTACTCTTTAGGGAGTTCCGCTTCTGTCCATTCAGTGACGAAGTCAGCCAACGCCTGAGATTTAATGGCTCGGAGTGGTTTTTACGTTATTTCAAATGGTAGGAGCTCAATGGCCCATTTGGCAATCCTGCCAGTGGCGTCCCGGTTGTTTATAATATCATTGAGTGGTACTTCGGAAGCCACTGTGATTGAGTACTCTTGGAAGTAGTGCCGTAGCTTGTTGGATGCCATAAAGACTGCATATGCTATCTTCTGATAATGCGGGTATCGGGATTTGCATGGTGTAAGGACCGTCGATACATAACATACTAGTTTCTAGAGTGGGAATTTTATGTCCTTCCTCTTCTCGTTCGACGACGAGCACCTCACTCACCACCTGGTGAGTGGCCGATATGTAAAGCAGCATTGGTTCGCCGATGTTTGGTGCGGCTAGGATGGGGTTGCTTGCTAGCAAAGTTTTTATTTCCTCCAGCCCGGCTGTTGTAGCATCCGTCCACACAAAGTGTGGTCGGTGCATCGGAGCAGGCGATACAGTGGCAACGCCTTTTCTCCTAATCTGGAGATAAAGCGGCTCAAGGCTGCCACGCCCTCGGCTAGTTTTTGGACCTGCTTTAGGTCGGTTGGTGTTGCCAATTGTGACACGGCTCGAATTTTGCCTGGGTTTGCTTCTATTCCCCTATTGGAGACAATAAACCTGAGTAATTTGCCAGCAGGAACGCTGAAAACGCACTTTTCCAGATTGAGCCTTATGTCATATGTACAGATGTTGTCGAATGTGAGGCGTAAGTCGTCCACCAATGATTCAACATGCTTGGTTTTGATGACTACATCATCTACATAAGCCTCCACAGTCTTGCCGATTTGTTTTTCCAAGCATGTTTGAATCATGCGTTGGTAAGTGGTGCCAGGATTTTTGAGCCCGAAAGGCATAGTGTTGAAGCAGAAAGGCCCATACGGGGTGATGAATGCCATTGCGGCTTGGTTGGATTCCTTCATCTTAATTTGATGGTATCCGGAGTATGCGTTGAGGAAACACAGTGAATCGTGTCCCGCGGTTGCATCGATAATTTGGTATGTGATGTAGTGGGAAGGGGTCCTTAGGGCAGGCCTTGTTAAGGTCTTTGAAATCGACACACAGGGGGCATGATTTATCCTTCTTTGGTACCATGACCATGTTTGCTAGCCAATCCGGATGTTTGATCTCTTTGATAAACCTGGCTTCGAGTAGCTTGGCTAGCTCCTCCCCCATAGCCTGTCGTTTGGGTTCAGAAAATTGCCGGAGTGTTTGCTTGACCGGCTTGTATCCCTTCAGTATATTGAGACTATGTTCGGCCAGGGCGCGTGGGATTCCTGGCATATCCGAGGGGTGCCAGGCGAAGATGTCCCAGTTCTCATGCAAGAACGCGCGCAATGTGGCGTCGACCGTTGGGTCCAGCTGTGCCCCAATGGAAGCTGTTTTCTTGGGATCCGTCGGGTGGACTTGAAATTTGACTATCTAGTCAACTGGCTTGAAATAGGTGGATTTGGGCCTTTTGTCAAGAATTACGTCATCCCTATCCATTGTGGAATGTAGTGCGGTGAGTTCCTTGGCCGCTAGGGCTTTGGACAATGCCTCAAGGGCCAGGGATGCGTTTTTATTTTCGGTGCGGAGTGCTAAGTCCGGATCACTAGAGATAGTGATAACACCATTGGGCGCGGGCTTTTTGAGCTTCATATACCCGTAATGAGGTATGGCTTGAAAGCGTGTGAATGCATCTCGCCCTAATAGGGCATGATATCTGCTGTTAAAAGGAGCCACCTGGAAGATTATCTCTTCAGACTATAGTTTTCTGGTGTGCCGAATACCACATCTAGCTTAATTTTCCCCGAGCATCTTGCTTCACTGCTGGGAATGATTCACCTAAAGGATGTATTGCTATGCTCAATGCGACTCCTGGCCATTTGCATTCTATTGAGCGTGTCCTCATAGATGAGGTTCAATCCTCTGCCATCATCCATTAGCACTTTCGATAGCCGAAAACCGTCCATAATTGGGTTGAGGACTAGAGAGGCTGGTGCCCGGACTGAGAGGGATCTTGGTTCGTCATCGGCATTGAAAGTAATTGCCGTATCATTCCAAGGGTTTATTGCTGCTACATGGCAAAGTTTGGCAAGGTCGCGAAGCCCCCGTTTGCGCCGATTATTTCATGAGAAGGTCTCGAAGACTGGGTGTACTTTGGGATCTTGTTCCGAAGAGTACTTTTTTGGTGTAGTATTGGTGAGGATAGCCTCGCCAGTCTTGGCCACCTGCTAGAGTATCCAACATGCTCGTAGGCAGTGCGTTGGTTCTGTATTCGGTGTCATGTGTATTTGACAGGGTCTGTCGAGCCATTCTTCGAAGATAGTTTTGTGTGCCATGAAGGGCTTGAATTTCTTGTCCACGGGATGATGATTAGGTGCTCCGTGAGGGTGCACCCGTTTTCCCCATCCGGGAGATGGCTTAAAGGGCTTCGGTTCCCAGCGGGCTATCTGAGTTTTCCAGGCGCTTTCTATTGCACTGTACTTCTGTATTATGCATGCCAAATCTGCGAAGTGCAGGACCCGACAGCGATTGAGGGCATTAAGGATTCTCTCATCCATACAGTTGTTGCAAAATACTGAAATTGTGTCGTCGCAACAGTCCTTTATCTTGTTTTTAATGAGGAATCTAGCCCAAAAGTGATGGACTATTTCTCGAGGCTACTGCCGCACATACATTAGGTCACATATGTCTGGAGAGCTGGAGTTGCTTGGAGAATATTTCTTGTGGTGGGTGGGTGAACTCAAATTCGCACCTTGACCCACTTTGGAATCCGGAGTTTGAAGGATTTCTGAGGTACCAGCCCAGGCTCCGGAGTGTCCAGCGAATTCTCAGGCTTAACGTCTAATTGTGTGTTCGGAGGATAGGGAGTGTCCTCTCGAGGGTGGGTATCCAGTTCTCCGGATTCGGAAATCCGAACATAGTTGGTTCTCAACATAGGAGAGGAGTTATTGTCAGCATGTTCCTCCACAACCGCTACCTGATGGGTGATCGGCGGAGATTTAATTTCTCTCTGATCGGGTCTAAGCTCGATTCGATCATAGTCAGTTGAGACTCCTAGGGCGGCGATGTGATCTAGCAGCTCACTCAAAGATGATAGATCTGTCGGATTCATCTAGTCGGAATATTCAGGGCTGACATGGAGGGGATTTTCGGCGATTTGGGGGTTCGCCATAGAGAAACTCTTAATGAAAGCACCAATGTCGGTGTCAAAACTGGCAGATCTCAGGTAGGGGGTCCCGAACTGTGCGTCTGAGGATCGATGGTAATGGGAGACAGGGGACACGATGTTTACCCAGGTTCGGGCCCTCTTGATGGAGGTAATAACGTACTTCCTGTTTGATTGACTTCGATGAGTATATGGGTTACAAGAGTTGGTCTACCACGAGATCGTAATGGCTAAACCCTAGATGTCTAGCCTATATGATTCTGATTGTGATTGCCTCTACGGACTAAACCCTCTAGTTTATATAGGCACCAGAGGGGGCTAGGGTTGTACAGAGTGGGCTTACAGAGAAAGGAATATTCATATCCGCATGCCAAGCTTGTCTTCCACACAAAGGAGAGTCCCATCCGGACACGGGGGAAAGTCTTCTATCTTGTATCTTCACGGCCCATTAGTCTGGTCCATGTTGCATAGCACGGACGCTCGAGGACCCCGTAATCCGGGACTCCCTCCCTGGGTTTCAACCTCGGCATGAAACCTATTAGTGCATTTAATGCACTTTGTCCCAACTACCAGAGTTAGGTATGATAGCACTGTTAGCTATCTAATTACTCCGAAATGGCTGTTTTGCCACTGTAGTCACCCCTTGACCTATAAAAGTAGGCCTAAGGCAACCTAGAAAAGGGTTGGATTTTTGATCCCCCAACACTTGTACGCACACGCTACTCTCCCCGAGGCACCCTTTCTGGGCTAGAGCAAATCGTGTCTTCATCTTCCTCCTGATCAATCCACCATAGCAGGAGTGGGGTTTTACGCTGCAAAGCGGCCCGAACTTGGGTAAAAGAGAGTTGTCCATCGTCATGCTGTCCCCTGCTACTTCTGCTCTTTGTGCAATGTGACTGTCCCCTTGCCGAACTACAAAGGGGCACCCATGCCCCATAGGTGATCATGCTTCCACGTTGATAGACATTGAACAGGATTGCTCACCTGAAGGATGTTAGACTGACTATAGAAATTGTTGGAGATGACTTCCTACGGCGCCGCATTGCCCCACTACAGCAGAGGAACATGCCTGCTTGGGAGTACCAACATGCCACTGACAGGATGCGGTTGTATCCTAGATGCAGTAATAACTTGATGGTATTGGTACACGCCTGGCTCTGCTAGCAGTTGTTCCGGAAGCTCGGCACATTTCACCTGTCGGCCACGGTTGTGCCCCTGCACCTCAACTCAGGGAGGGACTCTATCTTGGTGTGGATGTTGCCGTGCTCCGCCAAGGGGGTCAAGGACGGCTGGAAACTACCCAAGCTGGCAGATAAGAAGAAGTGGGCCTCTGAGTTGGCAGAGGTGGATGAGCGAGAAGAGGATGATCTCGTTAAAGCCACCACGGCCAAGGAAGAGGCGTACATCGCTGCAAGGTCGCATAGGCCTGAAGGTTAGAAGCTATGAGTGTTGTAGGCCCTGCCAGGGGCGCTGAAGACGATGATCAAGAAGAAGAAGCTGAAGAGGATGATGATGATGATGATGACCCTCGGTGTCAAAACCGGCGGATCTCGGGTAGGGGGTCCCGAACTATGCATCAAGGCGGATGGTAACAGGAGGCAGGGGACACGATGTTTACCCAGGTTCGGGCCCTCTTGATGGAGGTAAAACCCTACGTCCTGCTTGATTGTTCTTGATGATATGAGTAGTACAAGAGTTGATCTACCACGAGATCAAAGAGGCTAAACCCTAGAAGCTAGCCTATGGTATGATTGTTGTCCATCCTACGGAGTAAACCCTCTGGTTTATATAGACACCGGAGGGGGCTAGGGTCACACAGAGTCGGTTACAAGGAAGGAGATCTACATATCTGTATTGCCAAGCTTGCCTTCCACGCCAAGGAGAGTCCCATCTGGACATGGGACGAAGTATTCAATCTTGTATCTTCATAGTCCAACAGTCCGGCCAAAGGATATAGTCCGGCTGTCCGGATACCCCCTAATCCAGGACTCCCTCAGTAGCCCCTGAACCAGGCTTTAATGACGATGAGTCCGGCACACAGATTGTCTTCGGCATTGCAAGGGGGTTCCTCCTCCGAATACTTCATAGAAGATTTTGAACACGAGGATCGTGTCCGACTCTGCAAAACAAGTTCGACATACCACCATAGAGAGAACAATATTTACATAAATCTAATCTGCTGACGTACCCCGTAGTGTCGCATCACACCACAGCCAGGTCTTTATTCGAATCATTTTTCATAACCAATCTCAGCGTGTTTCATGAGGCGGTTTCCTTGGCACGTCTTGTCGAAGCAGAGATTGTGTCCCCTTTATTATGGGATTCTCATCAATACGCACATGGGTAACCCAACCATGCATATTGGTAGGACTCCTAGATCTTAGGCAAGTCCCAAACGGCCACGAGGAGGACGCTTGATATTCACCCTCTTTATAAAGGGGACAAGGCCTTTTCCTCTCGATCTTAATCGAATCCGCCTCCCGCCTCGAGTTCTAACACCCAAAGCCCAGGTTTAGGCACTTTGGACCTTCAACTATGTCTAGATCCAACCTTCAAGGTCGGTGGATGCCTTCATCCGTCATGGAGGAGGACATCAAGAAGTTGAGAGAGGCCAGATATCTGACCGCCAAAATTTCGCATCGGCTGCCTGCCCGAGGGCAAGTCGTCCCTACTCCCGAACCCAACGAGAGCGTCGTGTTCGTCTCCCACTTCCTCCGAGGACTAGGCCTCACTCTGGATCCCTTTGTTAGGGGTCTTATGTTCTATTACGGGCTAGATTTTCACGATCTGGCCCCGGATTCCCTTCTTCACATCTCAACATTTATTGTCGTATGTGAGGCCTTCCTCCGCATTACCCCTCACTTCGGCCCGTGGCTCAAGACCTTCAATGTAAAGCCGAAGATGATCGAGGGGCAACACGCAGCGTGCAGAGGTGCTTCGATAAGCAAAATTGCCGATGCTCCATGGCCTGAGGGTTACTTCCCAGAGGTGTCCGGATTGTGGCAGCGGGAGTGGTTCTACATCACAGCTCCCCGAAGTGCCAAGTGGGTAGCTGCCCCCACCTTTCGCTCAGGCCCCCCACCACAACTGATGTCATGGATCAGCAGGGGGCTGAGCTGGGGTCCAGCCAAGGACGTGCCAATGCCGCAAAGCCATATCTGAGCTCTCTTTGAGAAAGATTTCAGTCTGGTTATGATAGTGCAAGTCATGCTAGTTCGTCAAGTTCAGCCTTGCAAACGCCGGCCCCTTCGCATGTGGGAATTCAACCTGGAAGGACCGCGAGCTATTCAACATTTCCTCGGCATGACGCACGAAGAGATGTACAAATTGTTCTTCGGACCACAAATAATGTGTCCAGACATCACTAAGGATGCAGGTCTGAGTTGCAATCGCCCGGATACCCAAGAAAGTAGCCCCGCATCCGAACACACTGTCCGTTTATTTATCATAACATTTCCCTAAAAAGCCGCTCTTTGACCCATGATTGGATAGTGAAGGCAAAGTTGATCAGGTGTTTGCCCCCCCCCCTCCCTGAGACCTCACCAAATCCTGTGCTAACCAGGATGCTGGAGATCGCGCCTTATTAGGCGCCCTTAGGAGAAGACAAAGGGGGGAACCAGGAGGCTAGTGCCTCCGCGAAGGAGGTTAGCCGGGGGGAGGAACTGAAACTTCCTCTCCCCAGGGACGGAAGAGAACCGCCTGTGAGGACCCGAAGACAACGGTCTCCAAACGGGGGAAGAAATCTCCGCTGGAGGGTCCTGCCCTAGGGAATACCCTAGCCACACTATGCCCTCAAGGGAATTAGCCCTCCACCGAGCTGTAAGTAAAAGGGTAAATGAAAATATCTCACTTTACCTCTGAGGAAAATAACTGAGGCATTTATCTTGTAGTTCGGATCTTAGCCCTTCTCAGCAGAGCTCGTCTTCAGGGGATCTTCTTTCAGAGATGATGGAGAGCGAAACGCCTCCCCCTGCCATACCGCCTCATGAGGTGGGTGACCCCGAGGTGTCGTCGTGGAGGGTTTCTCTTGATCCGGCAAGGCCAGAAGGTAATCCTATGGCCACCCTAAGTCCTCAGTATCCGTCTCTTGAAGAGAGCAATCAAAAGAGTCCGGCACCGTCTGGTGTGCGGTCAGATGTACTGAGGGATCTGCTAAAGCAAGCGGCTATCTCAGAAGAGCACCGCACATTGATGGGTATGGTGATTGAAAGGATTTCGTCCGCCGAAAGCGAGTTGCATGAAGCCTTTATGAGTCTACTGACAGGTTTTGAGGTACACGAAATGATGTACTTTGTTGAAAGTAACGCACAATTTTAGATGTGCCCCGTGTAGATAGTAGCCCCTAAGACTCTGATAGTCGTCGAAAACGGCGGCAAATAGAGGATCATAGTCCTAGGTAATAACCAGACCGCCTTTATGGGCAGGTGGCTGAAGCTCCAGTGGCTAGCCAGACTGATGGGTTTGCCGAACTAAAGCGGCAGCTGGATGCGGCAGATGCCGACATCGTGCTTGTCAACAAGTAGCTTGACGAGGCACAGGGTAGGTGATTTTTCTGGTGATTGTCACATAATAAGAGCAGCATGATACCAATATCTTTAATATGTTGTGACTGCAGATGGAGCTGCCACCGTGGAGACCCTTCGGGCGGAGCTTGCCCGAGCCAAGGAGCAAGGAAGGAGTAGCAATGTGGCCGCTTTAAAGGCGGCCGAAGAGTTAAGGCCGAACAGGCCGTGCATTGCGCGGGCAAAGAAAGAATAGCCAAGATGGCTGTAGAGTTAAAAGATGCTGCTGACCATTACCGGCTTCTTAAAGAGGAAAACCGGGCGAAGGCAACAGACCTGGAGAAGGCCCGGGTGGCTGCCAAGGAATCCCGCTCCAAAATTAGAGCAACGAAGGAGGAGCTAAATCAAGCTGCGGATATTGTTTCTGGGAAGCCCTTCTTGTTGCGGACTAAGTTCGGAGATCCGAAATATGCTCCTATGGACCGGCTATGGAGTTCTGCGGACGAGTACATGGATTTGGCTGCAAGTGCTGCTGGTGCGGCCGAGTACTTCATGGATCAGAAAGGTCCTGAAGTGGAGAAGCTATTCTGGTCACAATTTCACGCTCCAGTCTGTCCGCTGTTGCTGAATGAGCGATTGACCAGTTGGGCCGAGCTCCATAGATTATCCGGACTTGCCATGAGGTCCGTTGTGGATCATTTGTGGCCAAGAGGGCCAAGGCCGAATAGCTACTTTAGCTTAGTGCAACAATTCCTTGGTGATGTGCTACGCATCGATGCTGTAAAGAGGTCGGCATGCATAGAAGGCTCGTGGATGGCCCTTGCCCATGTCAAAACATACTGGGTGGAGATGGATGCCGCCACTGTTGCGGCACAGGTTTCGGCCATAGGCCGAGTGGCTGCCGAGCACTACTTTGAAGAAGTTCTTGAAGGCGCTCGTTTGATAGAGCCTCAGTGCTCGAAGAATATTATGTTTAAGTGACATGTATTCCCATTGTAAAAACAATGTTTTATTGAGTTTATCAAGGCTGTATTTATACCTTTGCCCGAAAGTACTATGATGCCTCCTGTGCGGCCGTTTATGTATACATGTATATAACCTGAAAGATGGTAGTCGTCGGCTTCATCCCCCATGCATATAATGCGGGGGTGTTCGCAAAAGACGCATATTCACACTTGATCCAATGTCTTGGTCCATTAAGAAGGTGATAGCGCAGCGAACTAGGAAATCGGACTATAATGCTTTAACACTTTCACTTAACCAGAGGAGTTTGACAGTGGGGCTACTATATGGCCCCTGGTGGCTCCACGCTCATCCGATTCGGGGCGCGTACATGCCTGGCCGGGAAACGGCCCTTCATTAAGGCGGAGGAATCCCGAAGATTCCGCTAGGTCATCGAGTGGTTGACCAGTCTCACGCTATATCATGACAGTCAGTTTTCGGCTTTCTCTACTAAGGTGTTCGTCCGGATGAACCAGGGCACAATCGCTCTAGTTCTCCTGGTGATGCCTTAGCCGATAGAGCGGAACGTAAGGCAGCAAAACACAGGAGCCGAGCAAACCCAACATTTGACCAAAGACATGATTCGGAGCTGATGCATATAAGGCCAAACTCGCGATGCCGAACACTCCCTAAGGTATTCGGTCTTTATGATGTAAACCGGGCTAAAATAATGCCGTTTGTAATAAGCCCCTGGTGTCCAGGTACGTGCAATATTCTGACGTGGCCACATGCCAATACGTCAGCATCCTTCTCAATTGTACTCAGAATCCGAGGGATGTGTATCAACAAGAGACAGTCAAAAAGGTTTATGCAGGGTCTTAATCTAAAAAGAATCCTTGGAATGGGTCCCTGCTGCACGTCTGCGCCTGTGTCTCCGTTGTGCCATATCCTGGACGGGTGTAGCATGATGGCATCTGTAAAAGAGAGGAACTTAGTTGAAAAGTTGTCGTGCAAAAAGGTAGGTTATACTAAATAAACCATGTACATTTCAAGATGAGTAAAGTTGAATCTAATTGTCACTTGTTTGCACATGTTGAGCCCCTTGTATTGTTATAGGGGTATAGCCATCAAACCTGTATCAATTATATCTAGCTACACCGGACTCGTCTAATCGTGTCCGTGGTCTTAACAACCTGTCAGATGCTCTAGTTGGTGAGGCCGTCTAGTGTGCGGCTGCCAAGGCGGCCGCACGGTCTTCCGCGCGCAAGGAGCGCTCAATATTTCCATTTACTGTAATGATGCCACGTGGACTGGGCATCTTAAGCATGAGAGAAGTGTAATGCGGTATTGCCTTAAAGCGAGCGAAAGCTTCGCGTCCGAGTAGTGCTTGATAGCCACTTTGGAACGGAGCGATGTGGAAGGTTAAATTTTCACTGCGGAAGTTATCGGGAAAGCCGAATATAACCTCTAGTAGCAGGGAGCCCGTGCAACGGGCTTCTGGGCCTAGCATTACTCATTTAAAGGTAGTATTGCTATGGCTAATTTTTGTTGGGTCTATCCCCATTTTGTGGATTGTGTCCTGATATATCAGGTTTAAACTACTGCCGCCGTCCATCAGGACTCGTGTGAATTGGTATTCGTCAATTATCGGGTCTAACACCAAGGCAGCCCATCCTGCATGCCAGATACTTGCCGAGTAATCCCGATGGTCAAAGGTGATCGGTTGGGATGACCAGTGGCAGAACTCCGCGGTGATAGGCCCTGGGGCATGTGTCTCTAGGAGTGCCGCTTTGTTTCTCCCCTTTGTCATGTGTAACACGTTTACTGTTTTGACTTCTGGTGGGAATTTCTTCTGTTCCCCAGTGCTTTTCTTGCGAGGCTCGCCCTCGTCTTCGCTTGGTGTATCCGGCCCCTTGTGTTCGGCGTTGAGCTTGTCGGACTGCTTGAAGACCCAATATTCTCTATGGGTATGGTTTGCAGGTTTATCAGGGGTGCTGTGGATCTGGCATATTTTGTCCAGAATCTTGTTTAGGCTGGACAGTTCGTCTCTGTTGCCTTTGGAGGGCAGCTTTTGCTGACCTGGCCGAGAGCTTATGAATCTGGCATTTACCGCCGTGCTCTTCGGGTTGTCTTCTTTATTCCGGCGCTTGTTTTTGCTGCGCCGTGGCTTCCCATTTCCGTCCCTGACTTCGGATGTACTTGGGTCGCTGGTGCTGCATCAGGCTCACCAGCTGTCCTCACCCATGCAAAAGCGGGTCATGAGGCTTGTTAATGCTACCATTGTTCTTAGCTTTTCTTGGCCGAGGTGTCGGGCAAGCCATTCGTCTCGAACGCTGTGCTTGAAAGCTGCTAAGGCTTCGGTGTCCGGACAGTCGACTATTTGGTTCTTTTTAGTGAGAAACTTGTTCCAAAGCTTTCAGGCTGACTCTCTGGGCTGTTGAGTTATATGAATTAAATCGTCTGCATCCGGTGGTCGGACATAGGTCCCTTGAAAATTTGCCCGAAAAGCATCTTCGAGCTCTTCCTAGCTTCCAATGGAGTTTTCGGGGAGGCTTTTAAGCCAGTGCTGAGTTGACCCTTTGAGCTTGAGGGGTAAGTACTTGATGGCGTGGAGATCGTCTCCTCGAGCCATGTGGATATGGAGGATGTAGTCCTCAATCTAGACCCCCGGGCATGTCGTTCCATCGTACGCCTCTATGTTTATGGGTTTGAATCCCTCTGGAAATTCATGGTCCAGCACCTCATCGGTGAAACATAGGGGGTGTGCGGCACCCCTGTATTTGGGTGTATCGTGGTGTTCAGATTTTTGTTGTGTTGCATTGTGTGCTGGAGCGCGCTTGCTTGGCCCGTAGATGGATCTGGTTGCGCCTTCCGTTTGATGCGAGCCCTCACGTGGATCGCGTACTGGCTTGTGTGCGGCGTCGTTTGCCGCTCTAAGTTGGCCACGAGGTCGTCTATCCGACCGGATGGCTGTTTTGTTTTTTGATTGCGGGGGATCTAAGGCCTCCTCATCGAATTCAGGTAGCAGCTTTCGCTTCGAGTAGCTCTTTGTGTGGCGACTACCGCCGTATTTTGCTGCAGTGTTGAGTACTTTACTCCATCTAATTCTGAGTGTGTCTTGTGCAGCCCTGAGCCTTTGCTTCTGCTCTTTTAGACTCCTCACAGTGGCAACAAGCCTTTGATGGGTATTCTGTTGCTCCGGGTGCCTGTCTGGTGCGATGTCATCCGGACTGTTATCTTCGCCGGGGTCAGGTTGTTCGGTTTGATTCTCCGTGTTGCGGTGGTCGGACGGTGGTTCAATGTCGTGTTTGTCGTCCGCTGGCTCACCCTGCTCTATCGCTGGGTCTATATGATCGTTGTTTCTGCCGAGGTGGGATTTGGAGTGGCGCTTACGCCGCCACTTTGACTGCTTCTTGAGGGAACGATCCTTCGCTGCGTCCTTCCGTTCCTTGTCGTCGTTTTCTTTGGGTGTGTCCACCATGTATACATCATATGATGAAGTGGGCGTCCAGTGCCCTGTGGGCAGTGGCTCCTTCCCGTCTCCTGCATCGTCGTTCATACCGTCGATGTCTTCGGAGTCGAGCATGTCAGTTAAATCATCGATAGTGGCTACTAAGTGGGTGGTGGGTGGGTGGCGAATTTCTTTGTCATCCACATCCCAATCCTGCCGGACATAGTTCGGCCAGGACTCTCCTGACAAGGAGAGAGACTTTAATGAATTCAGTATGTCGCCGAAGGGCGAGTGCTGGAAGATATCCGCGAAGGTGAACTCCATGATCGGCGCCCAGTCGGATTCGATAGGCACAGGCGCAGGCGGTTCGGAGTCCGTGGCCGGGGAAGAATCCGGCAGTTCGGCGACACGGCTCTCGTTAGGGGTGAAGTTAGTATTTGGCTCTATCGCCACTGAGAGTGTGGCCTCCATGGCGGGGTCTATCCACCCGTCTTTGGATGGCGCAACTGGCTCCGAATTGAGGGTCGGGGTGGTCGCCGGTGCGATCTCCCGAACACTGTCCGATGGTAGAGCTAAATCATGCTCATCGTGACCGTGCGGCGCACTCGGCGAGGGCTTGAATCCGTCGAAGATCAAGTCTCCGTGGATGTCGGCTATGTGGCTTATGCTTCCAAACCTAACCTGGTGGCCAGGGGCATAGCTCTCGATCTGCTCTAGATGGCCAAGCGAGTTGGCCCGTAGTGCGGAGCTGCCGAATACAAAGATCTGTCCGGGGAGAAAAGTCTCACCCTGGACTGCATCGCTATCGATGATTGAAGGAGCCATCTAGCCTTATGGTGATGACACAGAAGAACTCTCAATGAAAGCACCAATGTCGGTGTCAAAACTGGCGGATCTCGGGTAGGGGGTCCCGAATTGTGCGTCTAGGTGGATGGTAAGAGGAGGCAGGGGACACAATGTTTACCCAGGTTCGAGCCCTCTTGATGGAGGTAAAACCCTACGTCCTGCTTGATTGTTCTTGATGATATGAGTAGTACAAGAGTTGATCTACCACGAGATCAAAGAGGCTAAACCCTAGAAGCTAGCCTATGGTATGATTGTTGTCCGTCCTACGGACTAAACCCTCCGGTTTATATAGACACCGGAGGGGGCTAGGGTTACACAGAGTTGGTTACAAGGAAGGAGATCTACATATCCGTATTGCCAAGCTTGCCTTCCACGCCAAGGAGAGTCCCATCTGGACACGGGACGAAGTCTTCAATCTTGTATCTTCATAGTCCAACAGTCCGGCCAAAGGGTATAGTCCGGCTGTCTAGATACCCCCTAATCCAGGACTCCCTCAATGATGATGACGACGGTGATGAAGAGCCTGCCGACGAGAGGCGGGACGAGTTTGGCGGGGATGAAATCGCTAAGGCGGAGCCTGCCGGGAAGCCTAGAGAGGAGCTACAGGTCTCTGAGCCGTCGCGCCGTCTCCGAAGTAGGGGTAGCCACGAGCCTGCGGGAACTCCCCCGTCCCGGTCTGCCCCCGTGGTGAGGAAATCAAACAGCAAGACGGGGCGTTAGGAGATGATACGGTGGCAATCCGTCCGGCAAGCCAAGCTCAAGCCTTCCTCCTCCCGAGCAGAGCTTTCCAAGGAAGGTTAGGCTTCCCATCCATCAAGCCCACTACCGCCAGTTGTCAAGAGGGCTAGGGAGATGATGACCCACAAGTATAGGGGATCAAGCATAGTCCTTTTGATAAGTAATAGTGTTGAACCAAAAGGAAATGACAAGTGGTTTTCAACAAGATATTTCTCTACAAGCACTGAAATAGTCGGTAATAGTTACTTTGATAGGAAGATAATTTGTAACGGACAAGTAACTATAATAGCAAATAAAGCTCAGCAATGTAGCCCAATCCTTTTGTGGCAAAGGACATGCCAAAACGGTCTCTTATAATAGGCAAAGTGTTCTTGAAGGCACACGGGAATTTCATCTAGTCACTTTCATCATGTTGGTTTGATTTGCGTTCGCTACTTTGATAATTTGTTATGTGGGTGGACTGGTGCTTGGGTGTTGTTCTTACTTGAACAAACCTCTACCTTATGATTAACCCCCTTGCAAGCATCCGCAACTATGAGGAAAGTATTAAGATAAAATCTAATCATAGCATTAAACATTTGGATCCAAATCGATCCCTTACGTAGTAGCACATAAACTAGGGTTTAAGCTTCTGTCACTCTAGCAACCCATCATCTAATAACTAGTCCACAATGCATTTTCTTAGGCCCAAATATGGTGAAGTTCCATGTAGTCGACGTTCACATGATACCACTAAGGGATCCACAACATACATATCAGCAAAATATTGAACACATATCAAGTTCACATGATTACTTGGAACATGACTTCTCCCGTGACCTCAAGAACAAAAGTAAATACTCACAAATGATATTCATACTCAAGATCAGAGGGGTGTTAAATATCATAATGGATCTGAATATATAATTTCCCACCAAGTAAACTATATAGTAATCAACTACAAGATGTAATCAACACTACTAGTGACCCACAGGTACCAATCTGAGGTTCTAGTACAAAGATTGAACATAAGATATGAACTAGGGTTTGAGAGGAGATGGTGTTGTTGAAGATGTTGATGGAGATTGGCCTCCCAAAGATGAGAGGGTTGTTGGTGATGACAATGGCTTCGATTTCACCCTCCGGGACGGAAGTTCCCCTGGTGGAATAGCTCTGCCGGAGGACAGAAGTCCTCCTGCCCAAGTTCCTCCTCGAGACGGCGGTGCTCCATCCCGGAAGTCCTCCCTTTATTTTTTCTAGATCAAAATGACTTATATACCAGAAGATGGGCATCAGAGGTGGGCTAGGCTGACCACAACCCACCATGGCGTGCTTGGGGGGCCTAGCGCGCCCTGGTGTCTTGTGGTCACCAGGTGGCCCCCTTTGGTAGTTATGTGCTCCATTTTTTACATACACGCCCTAGTGTCTTGTGGTCACCAAGTGGCCCCCCTCGAGTAGCTATTTTCTCCAGTATTTTTTATATATCCAATATAATTCTCTGTAAATTCTCAGCTCATTTGGAGTTGTGCAGAATAGGTAGCTCTGACGTAGCCTTTTCAGGTCTAGAATTCCATCTGCTGGCATTCTCCCTCTTTGTGTAAACCTTGCATATTAAGAGAGAAAAGGCATTAGAATTACTCCATAAAGCATTATTATGCATAAAAACATTATAAATAACAGTAGGAAAACATGATGCAAAATGGGCGTATCAACTCCCCCAAGCTTAGACCTCGCTTGTCCTGAAGCGAAACAACGATATCGAAAATATGTCCACATGCTTAGTGAGAGAGAGAGACCTGTCGATAAAAACAAAATACAGACATAGTAGCACCATGCTTATTATCATAACAACAACAAACTTTATTATAAAATTTTATCAAAAAACTTTATCATATAACTTCTCATGAACAAGTAACAATTCATCACAACACCGAAGTAAAAAAGCATAAAATCTATTGAAAACCAACAAACTATGTTCTCGGTCCACTTTGCAACTACAATTCATCATGTTTTCAGGAAGGGTCTCATATCAGAGCCTTTTGGCAAGTCCACATACTCAACCATGATTTAACCTTCTATGATTGCTAACACTCACCGTACAAACACAAGCAAAAAGTTTCAACCTGTCACATAGAAAGATATGGGCTTATAATTTCGCCTCCCAACTCATTCACCTCAAGGGTGATGTCAACACTAATAACTCATGCTCACTCATATCCAACTAGGTATATGTGCCTAGATCTTTCCCCACCACATGATGCTTGCAAAAAGAGAGAAAAATAAAAAAAGGAATTGGGAATAATACTTTGGATCTTGCATGAAAAGTAAATACATAAAGTAAAAGATAGACCCTTCACAGAGGGAAGCAGAGGTTGTCATGTGCTTTATGGTTTGTATGCTCAACCTCTTAATGCAAAAGAATGTCATGTTATATTGCCCCTTATGATAGCAAGCTTTATTATGTAGTCCGTCGCTTTTATTAGTTTGCCATCACAAGTTCGTACAACGGTCAATTTTCTCTTACACTAAATGGTCAAACACATCTAGAAGCAATTTTTATTGCCTTATTGCACCGATGACAACTTACTTGAAGGATCTTGCTCAATCTATAGGTAGGTATGGTGAACTCTCAAAACAAGATTTTGGGTTTAAGGGTTTTTGGATGCACAAGTAGTATCTCTACTTAGTGAGGATTTTTGGCTAGCAAATATATTGGGCAAGCACCACATGTTGAAGGATCTATGACAATATAACTTCTATGTGAATATGAAGTGACATAAATCATTATGTTATCTTCCTTGTCCAATGTCAAAAAATTTAGCACATAATATTTAATGAGAGCTCACAATCATAAAAGATGTCCAAGATAGTGTATTTGCATGTGAATCTTATCTTCCCTTATTAATTCTTTCATGAATTGCATCATTGACCAATGCTATGTTTTTCAACTTTCAATTTTTTTTGCCACTTGTACCTTTCGTTATGTGATGTCATTACTTACCATAAGACTAGCATATGATCTTTCTCATTATTTTCCTTTATTTTGATTGAAACATAAAAGTAAAGAAGCAGAACTCAAACTAAACTTTATTATATTACTCTCACTCGATTACATAGATAGATAGATCACAAAACTAACACTCGATAATAGATCATGCTACACATTTATTCAACTAATTCATGATATAACTAAAGATTTAACTAACATAGGTAAAGGTCATAAAAGTATGGTGATACGATATTGGGGAATCTCCCCCGAGCTTGGCAAAAGCCAAGGGGGTGCCCATACCCATGTACTCAAGTCTCCTTTGGTGGGGAAGATGATGATGGTGGTGGTGATGAGGTAGTAGGTTTGTCCTCCGTCTTCCAGGGTAGGGTCTCACCATCAAGAGTGGGTGCACGAGTCTCCAGGTCCTGCAACTGGCGGCTAAACTCATACCTTCAAACCTTGCTTCATACTCAAAAACTTGGTTTTGAAGATCATAGATTTGGCTTTGCAGAAAATTGCTTTGCTCATTGAAGGTGAAGACTATGTCCTTCATGGACCAACCATCCACCATGTGATCATGGGTGAATGCCATGATCATGGAGTGATTGGCGCTGAGACCACGCTCCACCATCCCTTGACACTTGAAGATGTCTTGTTCCACCGGCTCAAGCCTGGCCTCCACGCTCCCCGTCCTCTTAGGCCCCTGAACATCCCGGATGTGAAGCACCCCCTCACGCATCCCAATGGCTTGATGGTGCTTCATCACCTCTGACAAGTACGGATTGATGACCTTCTCAAAGAACTTGTCCTTGGAGGAGGTTGGAGACATGGCGATTTAGATCTGACAGGAAAACAACATGAAAAAAAGAACAGAAAATTTCTCTGCGATACGGTGGTCAATACGTCCAAGGGGTATATAAAGATTTTTTTATCTTGGGAAACAAGCAAACGGGAGGAAAACGGAGTTGGGAAGGTTCCCGTGGGGAGCACAACCCACTAGGGCGCGCCAGGAAGGGCAGACGCGCCCTGGTGTATCGTGCCCACCTAGGCTATCTTCCTGGTTGTTTCTTATTTTCCTAATTTTTCTAATATTCCAAAACTGACATAAAATATTTTGCGAATTTTTTGGATTCCGTTTACTTACCGTATCATGTACCTCCTCTTTCAGGGTTCTGGAGTGTTCTGGACGGTTTATTTTATGCCTTCCTCCGGTGTCATGGTTTGGATAATATTGGTTTCAACATTAATAGGCGTACTTGAGATATAGTGCTTAATTCTTTGCCCATTGACCACCTTTGGATTAGTGCCTTCGTCATTATTGATCATAATGGTTCTAGAATGATAAACCACTTCGATAATATTAGGTCCTTCCTATTTGGAAAGAAGTTTTCCTGCAAAGAATCTAAAACGAGAGTTGTACAAAAGAACATGTTCACAAATTTGAATTCCTGCTTTTGGATTCTTTTGTCATGCCACCTTTTAGCTTTTTCTTTGAATAGTTTGGCATTTTCATAAGCTTGGGTTCTCCATTCATCTAGTGAGCTAATATCAAATAACCTCTTTTCCCTGTCAAGTTTGAAATCATAATTGAGTTCTTTAATTGCCCAATATGATTTATGTTTTAACTCAAGAGGCAAATGACAAGCTTTTCCATAAACCATTTTATATGGAGATATACCCATAGGATTTTTATATGCTGTTTTGTAAGCCCAAAGTGCATCATCTAATTTCTTAGACCAATTCTTTCGTGACCTATTGACGATTTTTTGTAATATTAATTTTATTTCCCTATTGCTAAGTTCAACTTGACCACTAGATTGAGGATGATAAGGTGAACCAATTCTATGGTTAACATCATATTTAGCGAGCATTTTACGGAAAGCGCCATGAATAAAGTGTGAACCACCATCAGTCATTAAATATCTAGGGACTCCAAACATTGGGAAAATAACTTTTTAAAGCATTTTAATGGAGGTGTTATGAATAACACTATTAGTTGGAATAGCTTCTACCCACTTAGTAACATAACCAACAGCAACCAAATTAAATATGTGTATACCCATTAGAGGAAGGAAAAGGTCCCATGTAATGAAAACCCCAAACATCAAATTATTCAACAAGTGAATAATTCGTAGGCATGATACGTGTCCAACGTATCTATAATTTTTGATTGTTCCATGCTATTATATTATCTGTTTTGAATGTTCTATATGCATTATTATGCTATTTATATTATTTTGGGACTAACTTTTTAACCTAGAGCCCAGTTCCAGTTTCTGTTTTTTCCTTGTTTCTGAGTTTCACAGAAAAGGAATATCAAACGGAGTCCAAACAGAACTAAACTTGGTGATGATTTTTCTTGGACCAGAAGACACCCAGGGGACTTGGAGTCCAAGCCAAAAGAGCCACGAGGCAGCGGCAGGGGTGGAGGGTGCGCCCTAGGGGGGCGCCCCTGCCTTGTGGCCCCCTCGGGGATCTCCTGAACTAGCTCTTCGTCCTATATATTCACACATATTCCAAAACCCTTCGGGGGAATGACGAAACCACTTTTCCACCGCCGCCACCTTCTGTACCCGTGAGATCCCATCTTGGGGCCTTTTCCAGTAATATGCCGGAGGGGGATTCGATCACGGAGGGCATCTACATCAACATTATTTCCCTTCCAATGAAGCATCAGTAGTTTACCTCAGGCCTATGGGTCCATAGCTAGTAGCTAGATGACTTCTTATCTCTCTTTGATTCTCAATACCATGTTCTCCTCGACGTTCTTGGAGATCTATCCGATGTAATCTTCTTTTGCGGTGTGTTTGTTGAGATCCGATGAATTGTGGATTCATGATCAGATTATCTGTGAATATCATTTGAATATTCTGTGAATTCTTATATGCATGATTTGATATCTTTGTATTTCTCTTCGAATTATCGGTTTGGTTTGGCCAACTAGATTAGTATTTCTTGCAATGGGAGAGTTTCTTAGTTTTGGGTTCAATCTTGCAGTGTCCTCACTCAGTGATAAAGTAGGGGTAGTAAGGCACGTATTTGTATTGTTGCCATCAATGATAAAAAGATGGGGTTTTCATCATATTGCTTGAGTTTACCCTCTACATCATGTCATCTTACTTAATGCGCTACTCTGTTCTCTTGAACTTAATACTCTAGATGCATGCAGGAGTCAGTCGATGTGTGGAGTAATAGTAGTAGATGCAGTTACGAGTCAGTCTACTTGACACGGATGTGATGCCTATATGCATAATCATTGCCTTGGATATCATCATAACTTTGCGCTTTTCTATCAATTGCTCGACAATAATTTGTTCACCCACCGTATTATTTGCCTTCATGAGAGAAGCCTCTAGTGAAACCTATGGGCCCCTGGTCCATTTTCCATCACATTTGTTTCCGATCTACTATTTTGCAATCTTTTATTTTCAGATCTATAAACCAAAAAATAGAAAAATATTTTACCTTTTATTTATATTTATCTATCTCTATCATATCTCACCTTTGCAATTGACCGTGAAGGGATTGACAACCCCTTTATCGCATTGGGTGCCAATGTTTGATTGTTTGTGCAGGTGCATAGATTGGGGACTTGCTTGTACCTCCTACTAGATTGATACCTTGGTTCTCTAACTGAGGGAAATACTTATCTCTACTTCGCCGCATCACCCTTTCCTCTATAAGGGAAAAACCAACGTAAGCTCAAGAAGTAGCAAGGCATTTCCCGATGCTTAACAATGTTACCTATCCTTTGACATTCATCACAAGATAAAACAATCTTATGGGCATCCTTGAAGAGAGTAGGCCAATAAAAACCATATTGCAATACCTAGTGAGCATTTCTATATCCCACATGACGTCCTCCATAAGCTTCGGAGTGAAATTTCCGTATGATTTGTTCCTGTTCATGCTAAGGTACAAAACATCAAATAATACCATCTACTCCTTCTTCATAAAGATGTTGGTCATCCCAAATGTAATGTCTTAATTCATAGAAGAATTTTTTTTCTTTTTTTGGTATGTGAAACTAGGTGGTATAAATTTAGCAACAATATAATTAGCATAGTCAGCATACCAAGGAGTATTATGAGAAACATTATTGCAGCTAGTTGTTCATCAGGAATGCTATCATTAATAGGTAGTGGGTCATCAACAATATTTTCTAACCTAGACAAGTTATCAGCTACGGGGTTCTCAGCTCGTTTCCTATCAGTGATATGTAAATAAAATTCTTGTACCAAGAGAACCCATCTAATGAGTCCAGGTTTAGCATCTTTCTTTTCCATAAGATATTTTATAGAAGCATGATAAATGTGAACAATTACTTTGGAATCAACAATGTAAGATCTGAATTTATCACAAGCAAACACAACTCCTAAAAATTATTTTTCAGTAGTAGCATAATTTCTTTGGGCATTGTCTAAAGTTTTGCTAGCATAATAGATAACATTTAATTTCTTATCAGCTCTTTGTCCTAGAACAGCACCAACAGCATAATCACTAGCATCCCACATAATTTCAAAAGGTAAGTTCCAATTAGGTGGTTGAACAATAGGTGTAGTAGTTAAGGCTTTCTTAAGTGTTTCAAAGGCTTCTACACAATCACCATAAAAAACAAATGGAACATCCTTTTGTAAAATATTTGTAAGAGGCCTAGAAATTTTAGAGAAACCTTTAATAAACATCCTATAGAAATCAGTATGACCAAGGAAAGTACGAATACCTTTAATATCTTTAGGACATGGCATTTTCTCAATTGTATCAACTTTAGCTTTATCCACCTCAATACCCCGTTCAGAAATTTTATGCCCCAAGACAATACCTTCATTAACCATAAAGTGGCACTTCTCCCAATTCAAGACAAGATTAGTTTGTTCATTGTCAGTGTCAAAACAGGCGGATCATGGGTAGGGGGTCCCGAACTATGCGTCAAGGATCGATGGTAACAGGAGACAGGGGACACAATGTTTACCCAGGTTCGGGCCCTCTCTATGGAGGTAATACCCTACTTCCTGCTTGATTGATCTTGATGAATATGAGTATTACAAGAGTTGATCTACCACGAGATCGTAATGACTAAACCCTAAAAGTCTAGCCTGGCTATGATTATTCGGGATCTATCTACGGACCTAGCCCTCCGATTTATATAGACACGGGAGGGATCTAAGGTTGCACAAGGTCGGTTACAAAGAAAGGAATCTCCATAGTTTGATTGCCAAGGTTGCCTTCCACGCCAAGGAGAGTCCCATCTAGACACGGGTAAAGTCTTTGGTCTTCGTAGCTTCATAACCCAACAGTCTGTCCCATATCGATAGGTTGGACGCCCGAGGATCCGTTAGTCCAGGACTCCCTCGGTAGCCCCTAAACCAGGCTTCAATGATGATGTGTCCAGCGTGCAGATTGTCTTCGGCATTGCAAGGCGGGTTCCACTTTTTGAATACTCCAAGATAGTCTTCGGATAAAATAAAGGTGTCCAGATCTGCAACACAAGTACCACACACAACCACAAGGAATATAATATTTCATGAGTCCCATCTACTAACAACTTTTTGCCAGATGACATCACGTCTGTTTGGTCAATGCATCAAACCATTTTTGTCCGTCGTTCCACACTTCGAGATGCGGTTTCCATTGGCACGTCTTGTCAAAGCAGAGATCGTGTCCCCTCATTGCGGGATTCTCATCAATATGGGCGTGGTTAACCCAACCATGCCATTTACACAGCCCTTGGGAATAGGCGTGTATTAGGGCAAGTGGGGAGGCATTCGATATTCACTGCCTTTATAAGGGGATAAGGATTCCCCCTTCTTCTCCCACGCCTTCTCTCTTCCTCTGCCCTTCCACTCTTGAGCTCTAGCACCTAAGTTCTCATCTTTTCCCCACTCGAGCGAGCACTCAACCATTTTGGATCCGGAGGTTAAGGCAAGTGGATGGCCTCCTCAGTCAAGGAGAAGGATATTACTGAGCTTCGGGCAGCTGGGTATGTGGCGAAGGAAATTACCCCCCGTCTTCCAGCCCAGGGGCAAGTCGTCCCCACACCGAAGCCCAATGAGAGGGTGGTATTCATCCCTCATTTCCTCCGCGGGCTATGGTTTCCACTCCACCCTTTCGTCCGCGGGATGATGTTCAATTACGGGCTAGATTTCCATGATCTAGCTTTGCACTCTTTCCTCAACATCTCGGCGTTCATAGTTGTGTGTGAGGCCTTCCTCCGCATCCATGCCCACTTTGGGTGGTGGCTCAAGGTCTTCAACGTAAAGCCGAAGGTGGTGGATGGCCGGCACGCGGAGTGCGGAGGTGCCATGATGAGCAAGTTGACCAATGTCTCCTAGCCAAAAGGCACTTTCGTGGAGTCAAGGAATGGCAGAAACAGTGGTTCTACATCACAGAACACCGCGGCGCCACCTGGGCCACAGCTGCCGAATACAACTATGGCGCTCCCATGTGACTCACCTCTTGGGTTGAGAAGAGCCCAAACTGGTGTTTGTCAGATGAGCTGATAGCGCTGCAGCCGCGCGTTCAAAGCATGGTGGACAAAGATATCAAGATCGTCGATGTAATCCAGGTGATGCTAGTTCGCCGGATTCTCCCGTGCCAAAGCCAAAGTTTCCCTTTATTGGAGTTCAATCCGAAGAAGCACCATACCCTGAAGAGACTCTTCGAAACCACTCACGAAGACGCCTGGAAGTTTCTCTTCAAGGGCAACGAGACACCGCCGGCCACAGACTTGGACCACGGGCACGACATTAACCACCTCGCCAACGAGGTATGTTATTTTTAACGCATACTCTTCTTGCTTGTTTCAAGGATGATATCTAAGCTTTTATTATCATTGCTTCTTCAGGAATGGATGGAGAGGGCGAAGCGGATCCAGTGTCCGGCTCCGCTGCCTGAAGAATCAGTCATCCCGCATTTAGCGAAGATGTTGGGGCCGGCGCCTTATAAGGTGCCGGAGAAGAAGGCCAAGGGGAAGGCCAAGGGGGTCCGGAGTGGCCCCCACCGCAAGGGCGCTTCGGACGCGACGTCCGAAGACAAGACTTGCTCCACCGCCATCGAAGACAACGACGATGAGGAGGAGGAGAGCGATTCTCCCCCTGATGGGGGGAGGAAGAAGAGGGATGCCTCCACAATTCTGGAGGCGGAGGCACCCAAGAAGGGGAAAGGCGCACTCATGGGCAGCTCCGCATGGGACGTCGACAGCAGTCCGGATTGACGCCCCCGGAACAAGCCCCTGGCCGCATCGTGAGTGCTAAGAACCCGTACACGTCCAATTATCCGGCCTTTCCACCTTATGGTATTTTACATGGTTTAATCATGTCATTGCAGTCCAGCCCACAACAGCTCCCATCGATCCTCATCAAGAGGCTCATTGGACTCAAAGGAGATGGCCAGCGAGACACCGCCATCCGCTTACTCTCCCAAGGCCAAGGGAGACGACGAGGTGTTGTCCTAAAGGACCATCCCGAGCCAGGGAGAGGTTCGGGAGGCCGTCAAGGCAGCACCGGAGGGCGACACCTCGGCCGCCGGACACATGGGGAATAGGCCACCATGGAGACTAACGATGGGGGCCATACTCAATTTGGCCCCCCTCTGAGCACGGATCTGGAGACCCATACGACCCCAGAGTCTGAAGTAGCTATGCCCGGCAGCTACTTCGGACTCGTGAAGCGGCTGGTGAACGCCTGTCTTTGGCTGGACGTCGTCAAACGATCGGCCTGCATTGAAGGTGCGCGCATGGCCTTCGCCCGCGTCAAGATATGGTGGGCGAAGATGGACACCGTCAAGCTGACGACCGAGGCGCCGCTAGAGGGCAAGGAGCACCACACGCCTGAGTAGTATTTCGCAGATGTCCTGGAGGGGTCGCGCATTGTGGCAATGCAATGTGCGCTAGACACTATTTTCGAATGAATACAATCATGTTGTCTTTGCCCTGTATGATGAAACAAAATCGTTATGTAATATAATGTTTAGTTAAATACTTTCTCCTCCTCTTCGTCCGTGTTATGTGAAATCTGAGAGTTGGCTAGTCGGCGGCTTCTGCACCCACGTAGGAAATACGGGGGTGTTCGGGATGTAATCTAAACACTCTTGATCCAATTGTTTGGTCCTTGAAGGATGTCTTTAGCGCGACGAACCAGGCAATCGGACTATGCGGCTTTAGCACCCTCACTTAGCCATAGGAGTTTGACAGATAGAAATATAGGTGCAGCCCCTAGTATCCGGACTAGGATGCTATAAACACTTGATCGGGTAAGTACCGATCCCTCGCATAATGCGGAAAAAATCTCTAAGGATTGGAGACCTCCGAAGAGCTGACCGGGTCTCGCTGCACCATGACAGTCAATTTTCGGCTTTCTCTAATGAGGTGCACACTTGGGTAAACTAGGGCACAATCGCAGTAGTGCTCCCTTTACTACCCTATCCGATATAGCGGAATGTAATGTAGTAAGCACAGGAGCCGGGCAACCCAACTATTGACCAAAGACATGATTCGGAGCCAAGGCATATAGTGCTAAATTCGGGGTGCCGAACTGTACTGTAAAAGTGTTCGGACTTTTGTTGCCATGCTATGGGGCGCTATGAAGCCCTTGGCAAATTGAAACGCACCAAAGTGTAGGGTGTTATCTGATAAAGTTACCAGAAAAGAAAAGACCAAAGGGAAACAGAAGAAGAACAAGGGGTAAGCTAGGGCCATAAAATTTGGACCACAAACTGTTTCTATGATAATTTCATTGGTGCATTAAAGCGCATTTATACAAATAATGCAATAAGCAAAAGGCTACTTACTATGCCTTAACCAAGGGAGAGCTGTGTGTGGGTCCTAAAAACAGGTGAAAGGGATCGTTAAAGAAACCACCTAAAGATTCCCCAGTACGTCCATGCTTCTTGTCGCCTTGGTTTGTTTTTATCCTTCGAAAAGAATCGATGGTCAAGTCACCAGGAAAGGCCTGTGAAAAAGAGGAAAATAAAAAGGAAAAAAGGAAATATTGAAATTATGTTTGTCCGAAGCGGTCGACCCGTATTGCGGATCACAAGCTGATTGTGCCTCCATTCGTGTCCATGGTACTTTAGTGCGTAATTATGTACGCAAGGTACAATTGTCGCCACTTGATCAGGACTCGGACGGAGGCCGAATTGCTAGTAGAGCTCTTGACGAGCTGAGCTGTCCTTTTGCAGAATGGTTCAGACTCTCTTGACAGTGTCCGAGGGATCGGCTGCCGAATTGAGGTTCTACTTGAAAAGGCCACCCTGTACCTCTGCCGCTAAGGCAGCGGTGTGCTCCCCGGTGCGGAGGGAGCATTCCGTGTTTCCATTGACTGTTATGACGCCATGTGGTCCGGGCATCTTGAGCTTGACATAAGCGTAAGTGGCACCGCATTGAATCGAGCAAATGCGGTTCGTCCGAGTAGTGCGTGGTAGCCACTGCGAAAGGGGACGAGATCGAAGATTAACTCCTCACTTCGGAAGTTGTCCGGAGATCCAAAGACAACCTTTAGTGTGTGATTGAGCCCATGCAGTGGGCCTCTACGCCCGGTATGACTCCCTTAAAGGTAGTCTTTGTGGGTTTGATCCGTGATGGGTTAATGCCCAGTTTGTGCATTGTATCCTAATAGAGCAAGTTTAGGCTGCTGCCATCATCCGTCAGGACCCGCGTCAGGTGGAACCCATCAATTATTGGGTCCAAGACCAGTGCGACTGAGCCGCTGTGACGTATACTGGTCGGATGATCCCGTCGATCAAAAGTGATCGGGCATGACGACCATGGATTAAATTTTGGGGCGACTGGCTCGATCGCATAGACGTCCCTAAGCGCGCGCTTGCGCTCCCTCTTGAGGATGTGGGTGGCGTATATCATGTTCACCATTTTGACATGAGGGGGAAACTTCTTCTGTCCCCCTGTGTTTAGTGGCGGGGGCTCCTCGTCATCGTCCTCGCTTTGTGATCCCTTATCCTTGCTTTCGACATTTAACTTGCTGGCCTACTTGAAAACCCAACAATCTCTATTGGTATGATTGGGTGGTTTGTTTGGGGTGCCGTGAATCTGGCATGGACGATCAAGTATGCAGTCCAAGCTGATGGGCCCGAATTGTTCTTTTTGAACGGCTTCTTCCGCTGACCAGATTTAGATCCACTGAACCCGGCATTGACCACCGTATCCTCGGTGTTGTCATTGTTCTTTCGACGCTTGTATCTATTGCGTCGAGACTTGTCGTTGCTATTTTTAGCTTCAGGGGTGCTGGCGTTGCTTGCATTGTTTTTGCTACGGGCCAGCCAACTATCCTCGCCCGCACAAAAGCGGGTCATGAGTGTCGTGAGGGCCGCCATGGACTTTGGTTTCTCTTGGCCGAGGTGACGGGCGAGCCATTCGTCGTGGATGCTCTGTTTAAAGCCCACTAGGGCTTCGGCATCCGGACAGTCGATGATCTGGTTCTTTTTAGTTAAGAATCTAGTCCAGAATTTCCTGGCAGACTCTCCGGGCTGTTGAACTATATGGCTTAAGTCGTCAGTGTTTGGAGGTCAAACATATGTACCTTCGAAGTTATCTAGGAAGGCTTCTTCCAAGTCCTCCAAGCTGCCGATGGAATTTTTGGGCAGGCTGTTCAACCAGTGCCGGGCTGGTCCTTTGAGTTTGAGGGGGAGGTATTTAATGGTATGGAGGTCATCGCCGTGGGCCATATGAATATGGAGAATGAAGTCTTCGATCCATACCACGGGGTCTGTGGTTGCATCGTCGGATTTTGTATTCACGGGTTTGAACCCTTCTGGGAATTCATGTTCCATGACTTCGTCTGTGAAGCAATGAGGGTGTGCGGCGCCTCTATATCGGGCCATATCGCGACGTAGCTCTGATGAGGTCCGTTTGCGGCTTTCAGGCTGCGCATGACTAGGTTTGTCATGTCCAAATAGATGGCCGTCGTCGCGTGTCGAGGCACGTCCTCGCAATACGTAGATCGATCTGGTATGTCCTGCTTTATTGTTCAGGTCCTGTCAAAGGCCATATGTATGACCGTGAGCTGATTTACCTCTGCCTTTGCAATGAGGCGGGGCGGGCTGGTATTCGGCTTGAGTTGCCGATTTATCCCGACCATGTGGTGGTTGGTCAGCCGCATTGCGCGATGGTGGTATGTGGTCCAGTGCCTCGTCATCGAACTGAGGTAGCAATTTGTGCTTCGGGTAACTTTTGGCTGGGCGCTTGGGGCTGTATTCTTCGGCTGCTAGGACATCGGTCCATTTATTGTTGAGCAGATCTTGGTCAGCTTGAAGCTGCTGCTGCTGCTTCTTCAGGCTCCTTGCAGTGGATATTAGCTGGCGCTTGGAGCGCTCCTGCTCAAGAGGTTCCTCAGGCATGATGAAATCCTCAGTGCTGAGGCTCGCCTCATCCTCTGATAGCGGAAGATAACTACCATCCTCCGAGTCTTCGTGCGTGGCCTGTTTACCAGGGCTAACCTACCCATCCTCCCGTTCATCCTGTTCAATAGCTGCATCAACGGGGTCTTCGTTGTCTTTGGCACCTTCCGGAGTGTTATCTTCTCATGTGCCGGTGTTGCTGTCTTTACTGCTGCGTGACTTAGAGCGGCGCCGCTGACGCTGGCGCTTTGATTGTATCTCGGAAGGTTTATCCTCAGCTGGATCTTCCTTGTCATCGCCGCTATTGTCCTTTGGTGCATCCACCATGTATACATCATACGAGGAAGTGGCCGTCCAGCGTCCGGTGAATGGCGGGTTCTGGGCCTCTTCTTCTCCGGCATCATCGTCCATACCATCGATGTCGTCGGAGCCGTAATCAAGCATGTCGGTTAAGTCTTCGACAGTGGCTATGATGTGGGCGGTAGGTGGGTAGTGAAATTCTCCATCATCAGCCTTCGGTTCGAGCCATACATAATTTGGCTGTGAGGCTCCCACTAAAGATAGTGCTCTTAACGAGTTTAGCACGTCGCCCAAAGGCGAGTGCCGGAAGATGTCCGCGGCGCTGAATTCGGTGATCGATGACCATTCATGTTCGACATGCGCGGACGCACATAGTTCGGAACTTATAACCGGAAACGAGTCCGTAGCTCCGGTGACACAGATGTTACTTGAAGTTAAGTCCGTGTGCGGCTCCAACGCCATGGAGTCTACGGCCTCTGTTGCGGGGTTGAGTTTCCTGTCCTCGGATGGCGCGACCTGCTTCGGATCTAAGGTCAGAGTGGTTTCAGGTGCAATTTCCTACGTATCGCCCGCTGACAGATCTAAGTCATGTTCATTGTGGTTGCTGGGAGTAGCTACCATGGTCTCAAATCCGTCGAAGATCAAGTCTCCATGGATATCTGCGACGTGGCTCAAGCATCCGAATCTGACCTGGTGGCCAGGGGCGTAGCTTTCGATCTGCTCCAGATGGCCAAGCGAGTTGGCCCGCAGTGTGAAGCTACCGAACACGACGATCTGTCTGGGGAGGAAGACTTCTCCTTGGACAGCATCGTCGTAGATGATTGAAGGAACCATCAAACCTTTTGAGGATGGCACAGTGGAACTCTCAATGAAAGCACCAATGTCGGTGTCAAAACCGGCGGATCTTGGGTAGGGGGTCCCGAACTGTGCATCAAGGATTGATGGTAACAGGAGACGAAGGACACAATGTTTACCTAGGTTCGGGCCCTCTGTATGGAGGTAATACCCTACTTCCTACTTGATTGATCTTGATGAATATGAGCATTACAAGAGTTGATCTACCACGAGATCATAATGACTAAACCCTAAAAGTCTAGCCTGGCTATGATTATTCTGGGTCTATCTACGGACCTAGCCCTCCGGTTTATATAGACACGGGAGGGATCTAGGGTTACAAAAGGTCGGTTACAAAGAAAGGAATCTTCATAATTTGATCGCCAAGCTTGCCTTCGACACCAAGGAGAGTCCCATCCGGACACAGGTAAAGTCTTCTGTCTCCGTAGTTTCACGGCCCAATAGTCCGGCCCATATCGATAGGTCGGATGCCCGAGAACCCCTTAGTCCAGGACTCCCTCATTCACATCTCTGCAAAACTCGATCAAGGTTTCTTAAGCAATTATCAAAAGAAGTTCCGTTAATGGATCCATGAAAACCTCAACATTCTTTTCACAAAAATCAGAGAATATAGCAGTCATACATCCTTGAAAGGTAGCAGGTGTATTGCATAAACCAAAAGGCATACGTCTATAAGAATATGTTCCAAAAGGACAAGTTAGAGTGGTTTTCTATTGATCAGGTTGTGAGACAGGTGTTTGAGAAAAAACGGAATATCCATCAAGAAAACAAAAGTGTGTATGCTTAGATAATCTTTCTAGATTTGATCAATAAAAGGTAGATGGTAATGATCTTTTCTAGTAGCTTTATTTAATTTTCGAAAATCAATTACCATTCTATAGCAAGTAACAATTCTTTGTGGAATGAGTTCGTTTTTATCATTATGAACAACAGTGGTACATCCCTTCTTAGGGACACAATGAACTAGACTTACCCATCTACTATCAGCTATGGGGTAGATTATACCTGTTTCCAGAAGTTTTAGTATTTTAGTTCTTACCACTTCTTTGATCTTAGGATTCAAATGTCGTTGGTGATCAACAACGGGTTTAGCACCAGGTTTCATATTAATCTTGTGCTGACATAGAGTGGTACTAATGCCCTTAAGATCATCAAGAGTATATCCAATAGCAGCACGGTGCTTCCTCAGAATTTTTAATAATCTTTCTTCTTCATGTTCTGAAAGGTTAGGACTAATAATAATAGGATATATCTTTTTCTCATCAATATAAGCATACTTCAAAGTGTATGGTAATTGTTTTAATTCAAACACAACATCACCTTTAGGTGGATGAGGAACTCCTAGAGTATCAATAGGCAAATTGTGTTTAAGCAGAGGTTGTTGTCCAAAGAATATTTTATCTATTTCATTTCTTTCGCACAGGTGCATATCATTTTCATGATGTAGCAAATATTGTTCTAGTGGATCAGTAGGAGGCATGGCAATAGAAGCAAGACCAATTGTTTCATCCCTACTAGGTTATTCCTTCTTATGAGTTTGTCTACTAAACTTGGAGAAATTAAACTCATGAGATTCATCACCAAAGCAAACACTGACAGTTTGTTTATGGAAATCTATAGTAGCATGGACAGTGTTCAAGAAAGGTCTACCAACGATAATGCGACACAAGTGATCTTGTGGGGAACCAAGAACTAGAAAATCAATAGGGTATTTTATTTTCCCACACAAGACTTCAACATCTCTAACAATCCCAAGTGATGTGATGGTGTCTCTATTAGCAAGTTTAATAGTAACATATATGTCTTCTATTCCAGCGAGTGCTATATCATTCATAATTTGTTAGTATAAGGTAAAAGGAATAGCACTCACGCTAGCACCTAAGTCACATAAACCATGATAACAATGATCACCTATTTTAACTGAGACAACAGGCATGCCAACAACAGGTCTATGTTTATCTTTTTCATCGGGTTTGGCAATTCTAGCAGCTTCATCACAGAAATAAATAACATGCCCATCAATATTTTCTACCAGGAGATCTTTAACCATAGCAACACTAGGTTCTACTTTGATTTGCTCAGAGGGTCGATGTCTACTACACAACCTTCTTCTTGTAGACGTTGTTGGGCCTCCAAGTGCAGAGGTTTGTAGGACAGTAGAAAATTTCCCTCAAGTGGATGACCTAAGGTTTATCAATCCGTAGGAGGCGTAGGATGAAGATGGTCTCTCTCAAGCAACCCTGCAACCAAATAACAAAGAGTCTCTTGTGTCCCCAACACACCCAATACAATGGTAAATCGTATAGGTGCACTAGTTCGGCGAAGAGATGGTGATACAAGTGGTATATGGATGGTAGATAAAGGTTTTTGTAATCTGAAAATATAAAAACAGCAAGGTAACTAATGATAAAAGTGAGCGTAAACGGTATTGCACTACTAGGAAACAAGGCCTAGGGTTCATACTTTCACTAGTGTAAGTTCTCTCAACAATAATAACATAATTGGATCACATAACTATGCCTCAACATGCAACAAAGAGTCACTCCAAAGTCACTAACAGCGGAGAACAAATGAAGAGATTATGGTACGGTACAGAACCACCTCAAAGTTATTCTTTCTGATCGATCTATTCAAGAGTCAGTGGTAAAATAACATGAAGCTATTCTTTCTGTTCAGTCTATCATAGAGTTCATACTAGAATAACACCTTCAGACACAAATCAACAAAAACCCTAATGTCACCTAGATACTCCAATGTCACCTCAAGTATCCGTGGGTATGATTATACGACATGCATCACACAATCTCAGATTCATCTATTCAACTAACACAAAGTACCTCAAAGAGTGCCCCAAAGTTTCTACCGGAGAGTCAAGACAAAAATGTGTGCCAACCCCTATGCATAGGTTCATGGGCGGAACCCGCAAGTTGATCACCAAAACATACATCAAGTGGATCAATAGAATACCCCATTGTCACCACGGGTATCCCACGCAAGACATACATAAAGTGTTCTCAAATCCTTAAAGACTCAATCCGATAAGATAACTTCAAAGGGAAAACTCAATCTATTACAAGAGAATAGAGGGGGAGAAACATCATAAGATCCAACTATAATAGCAAAGCTCGTGATACATCAAGATCGTACCACCTCAAGAACACGAGAAAGAGAGATCAAACAAATAGCTACTGGTACATACTCTCAGCCCCGAGGAAGAACTACTCCCTCCTCGTCATGGGGAGCGCCGGGATGATGAAGATAGCCACCGGAGAGGGATTGCCCCCTCTGGCAGGGTGTCGGAATGGGTCTAGATTGGTTTTCGGTGGCTACGGAGGCTTCTGGCGGCGGAACTCCCGATCTATTATGGTCCCCGAAGTTTTAGGGTATATGGATATATATAGGAGGAAGAGGTACATCGGTGGATCTTCGGGCTGTCCACGAGGCAGGGGGCGCGCCCAAGGGGGTGGGCGCGCCCCCCACCCTTGTGGGCAGCCCGAGACTCTTCTGGTCCATCTCCGATACTCCATGGGCTTCTTCTGGTCCAAAAATAAGTTCCTTGAAGTTTCAGGTCAATTGGACTCCGTTTGATTTTCCTTGTCTGCGATACTCTAAAACAAGGAAAAAAACAGAAACTGACACTAGGCTCTAGGTTAATAGGTTAGTCCCAAAAATCATATAAAATAACATATAAATGCATATAAAACATCCAAGGTTGATAGTATAATAGCATGGAACAATAAAAAATTATAGATACGTTGGAGACGTATCAATACCCCCAACACTACTGGAATCAGCTACTTTGCCATCTGCCAGCTCTTTGTCGTCGGCTAGCGGACGGCAAAGAAGCTCTTTGCCATCAGCTACCGAAAAGCGGATGACAAAGAAATGGCAGATGGTAAAACAGGCCTTTGCCATCAGCCGGCTCTTTGCCGTCAGCCAGCAGA
>NC_057794.1:362023247-362074878 GCF_018294505.1 Triticum aestivum
ACCCCCCGACCCCGAAACAACACCCCGACCCCGACACGGCACCCCGACCCCCGACACCTCCCGAAAAGGTGTTCTTTGGCCTTCCAGAGGCCGACGGGGGTCATATATTTGTGAATTATTAGTTAGGTCATATATTCTTCGATTTTGTTATGAAAAACATCATATATAATTGTGTTGACCGGGTAGTTTTAAATGTGCAGTTGTTTCATCGCTGCGAGGTTTGGTGTTCGACGACCTTGCCGTGCGTCTGACGAGCTCTGCCCCTTCATTCGTGGGTGAGCACAAATGACATGTCCTCCTCCCCCATTAATTATTTGCTCTATTCCGATGAAACTTGATAGCTAGCTATATATGTGTCTTGAAGCATATGCGTAACCAATATGTGTCTCCCGTTCGAAAGCGTCATAGTTATAAATATGCATGCATTTGCATATTTATAACCTTGATTCTTTCGAATTGTCCAACGCTATCCATGGACAGCCCGAGTATGTGTAGATTGGGTTCGTTTTCCCATATGCTTTGCTCCGGATCCGATGCATAAATTTCGTCAGTGCCTCCCTTGTTGTTCTCCGGGTACACATCCTCTCTGTTTATTGCAGAGACGTGTATCAAGAGAACAGCGGGGAGGTGCTGCCGAAATTTTGCGTCGGATCCAGAGCATAGCATGGGAAAATGAACCCAATCTACACATACACGGGTGGGATTAGGACCTATCATTACCTATTAGAGTGTAGGTTGCATGGACGTAATAAAATTGACAAAGTAGATCAACTGATGAATATATACATGGTGAATTACATATATAATTGTTGTGTGTCCAGTAGCTCTGAAAGTCAAGATGAGTGACCGTGCGTGGATGTATACCGGTCACACTGGTCAGAACAAATGGAGCGCTGAATGGTTCACAAAAACCAAGGGGTTTGTGAAAGCCGCATTTGCAAATGGCCAAAAGAAAACCTGGTAACCCTGTTTCCGGTGCGGCAATTGGGAAAAGAAGACAGAGGCTGAAATGGGCGAACACCTGCAGAAGAGTGGTTTTACGCCCGATTATACGGTGTGGACATTTCATGGTGAGTCTGCCCAACGTGACCGAGCTGAGGTGGATCATCGTCGCACCGACGAGCATGGTACTGGGATGGAAAACATGGTGCAAGACTATGATGATGCTCGGGATTCGGACGAGGAGATGGAGGAATATGCAAAGGCCTTCAATGAAATGTTGGAGTCTTCAAAACGCCCGCTCCACGAGCACACTGAGCTTTGTCAGTTGGATGCCATCTCACAAGTAATGGCTCTGAAGGCTCAGTTCAACTTGGGCAGAGAATGCTATGACGCAATTATGACAGTATTTGGACGCTTTCTACCCAAAGGCCATGTAATGCCTGCAAACCTGTACCAGTCGGACAAAATCCTCCATGCACTGAAGATGCCCTATGAGAAGATCCATGCCTGTGAGAAAGGATGTGCCTTATTTAGGCTTGACTATGCGGACTTGAACTATTGTCCCATTTGCAAGTCTTCCAGGTATATTGTGGTAGACAACGGTATGGGTGAGAAGACACAAACCAAAATCCCCGTTAGTGTTCTTCGGTATATGCCAATCGTACCAAGACTTCAACGTCTTTTCATGGTCGAAGAGATGGCCAGACAGATGACATGGCACAAAACAGGCAAAAGAACCGAACTGGATGCAGATGGGAATCTGATGATGGTACACACATCGGATGGTGTTGCATGGAAAAAGTTTGATGAATTACATGCTGACAAAGCGGCAGATCTGAGGCATCCTCGAGTCGGCATCAACACGGATGGGTTCAGTGTGTTTGGTATGACGGCAGCCCAATACAGTTGTTGGCCCGTATTTGTCTTTCCACTCAATCTCCCCCCGGACAGATTATGCAAAGAAAGAACATTTTCCTGACGTTGATAATTCCAGGACCCAACTATCCAGGGAAAAATATGAATGTGTACATGCAGCCGCTTAAGGACGAATTGCAAGAAGCCTGTGATAATGGGTTCAAGACATACGATGCCTTTAGCAAATGGAACTTCATAATGCGTGTCTGGTACATGTACTCGACGCATGACTTGCCGGCGTATGCGCTATTCGTTGGCTGGTGTGTGCATGGAAGGTTCCCGTGCCCCACATGCAAGGGAGCTCTTGAGTTTCGTTGGATTCAGGCCGGTCGCAAGTTTTCTTGCTTCGACATGCATAGACAGTTCCTGGATCCTCGCCATAAGTTCAGGAAAGACAAGAAGAACTTCATCAGGGGTAGAGTTGTCAAAAACTCTGCACCACCTGCATTGACAGGCCAACAAACCCTGGATCAGTTAAACGCTCTCGAGCCAGATCCACAACGTTCAGGGTACTTCAAGGGGTATAATACTAAGCACGCGTGGACTCACAAAACATGCTTATGGGATCTTCCTTACTTCAAAGACCTCCTTTGCCCACACAACATCGACGTGATGCACACTGAGAAGAATATCACCGAGGCACTTTTTGGTACATTGTTTGGCATAGATGGGAAGTCAAAGGATAATACTAAGGCTAGAGTCGATCTGGAGGCGCTATGTGATAGGCCGTTACAAAACATGAAAGAACTGAAAGGAAAGCAGAACTGGACGAAGCCAAAGGCATGGTTCAATCTTGGAAGGCCAGCTATGAGGGAAATTCTCTTGTGGGTGCAACAGCAGTTGATGTTCCCCAATGGGTATGTAGCGAATCTAAAGAGGGGAGCGAATCTTGATAAAATGAAGATATTTGGTCTCAAGAGTCATGATTGGCACATATGGATTGAGCGGGTAATGCCGGTGATGTTGCATGGCTTCATCCCTGAGGATGAATGGCTAGTACTGGCAGAACTCAGCTATTTCTTTCGTGTTCTTTATGCGAAAGAACTACCGCCTGGCGTGCTAGAAGAAATGGAAGAGTTGGCGCCGGAGTTGATCTGCAAGTTAGAGAAGATCTTTCCACCGGGCTTATTTAATCCAATGCAGCATTTGATTTTGCATCTCCCGACCGAGGCAAGATTGGGGGGGCCCGTGCAAAATCGTTGGTGCTACCCAACTGAGAGGATGCAGAAGACGCTTGGAGAAAAATGTAAAAATAAACGTAGAATTGAAGAATCGACGGCTGAGGCATTCATCACAGAGGACGCGACAAACTTCGTAACAGCGCACTACGAAGCCAAAAATTGTCATTTGCATAATCCGAAGCCTCGTACAATGCTGACGAGCCTAAAAAGGGTGGATCCAACCTCAGCCTATTCAAAGGGAATCTCGCACCAGCTAGTGTTTCACATCCAGTATCTTTGGATAACAAAGAATGGTGGACCATTTCGTTGTATATCTTCAACAACCTGATAGAACTGCGGCCGTACATCAAGTAAGTTCTCGGTACATTGTTTCGCAACTTCTATTTCCTTTGAACTGCTCTTATTCCTGGATATGTCATACAGTCGATACGTTGCCATATTCTCGTATGGAGCGGAGATCCAAAAGGATTCCGTCGAAGAGTATGAGCTTCTTGCAAAGCAAGGAGGCGGCTATCCCGGTTTCATATCTTGGTTCAAACAAATGGTAATTTCTATTAGACAATTTCATTTCATTCGCTAATTTGTGCATAATGCAACAATCCTTTCATATTAAACTTGTAGGCTAATTCAGAGTCTATGGACGCCGAATTGAGACAAGTCGCTAATGGTTTTGACTATAAGGTCCGTTCATTTGACAAGTAAGACATCAATGGGTATCGCTTTCGTACCTATGGCAAAGAGCTATCTATGGCCGACCAAAAGTCTACAAATTGTTGTGTATCTTCTATCGGCGAAGGAGGTACCAAGTATTATGGGAGAGTTGAAGCAATTTATAAACTTCTGTTCTATGGTGAAAACCCACCGAATGTCGTAGTCTTCAAATGTTATTGGTTTCAGCCGAAGGAGACTAGGACTCATGAACATATAGGGCTAGTTGAAATCAACCAAAGCACCCATTTAGATGTTCCTGATGTCTATATTACGGCTCAACAGGCGACCCAAGTATTCTATCTATCGTGGGCCTGCCAAACTAATCCAAATCTGAAAGGTTGGGATGTCGTTTATGAAGTGCCACCATGTGCTAGACTTTCTCCCCCAAAGGAAGAGGATTATGAACCTCACATTAACCCAGACACATATGAAGGAGAATTCTTCCAAGAGACACGTCTTTCCAAAAAGCATTTCAAGAACCGCTATACTTCACCCCAAAACATTGAAGTAGACAGCGACAATGAATCCGACATCACCCCAGAGGAGGAACAAGAAGAGTCGGAACAAGAAGAGGTTACTGCTGCGGATGACCTGCCAATGCTTGACCGATTACGTCAAGGTGGCCTTGCACATGTTGATGCCAATGAACCCTATGAGCCCATCATTGATTATAGTGATGATGATGATTATGCATTTATTGATGATACTGATCGAGATTATTAGTAGTGTCAGGTATTCAATTTTTTTATGTTGTACTTGATGATAATACACTTAAGTGATATACATATTATTATTCACGTTGGTACTTTTTTTTAATGTTGTACTAATTTCGTTTATTCTTTGTCATGGCAGGTGTTGAAAGATGGTGGGCGCTGGTCGGGAGCGCACCGAGGCCCCTTCTTCGTCGGCGCATGGTGCTAGGTCTTCCATTCCACACGCACCTCTCCACCGGGCCCTTCTTCGTCGACTGCGGTGCCCAACAGGGTACAAGGTAAGAAGAAAGAGAGGAGGTGGAGCACATGGTCGGGGGAGAGGAGCTAGGGTGACTCTTACGGCGCCTTCCTCGCCGCCGCCCCCAGCTGTTTCACCCGAGCATGTGATTGCTAGGGTGGACTCGTCTGAGGAGGAGGCTGCACGGACTCTGGTCCACGGGTCTTCGGCCCACGAGCCTCGGGTCAACGGGCCTTTGACCCACGAGACTTGGGCCCACGAGACCCCGGAGGAGCACATGTCTGGATGGGGTACCTGGTCGGGTCAGCCTGAGGAGCCGAGTGGCCACGCTGATGATGGCGGGGAGCCGAGTGGCCATGCTGATGATGGAGGGGAGCCGACTGATGAGGAGGGGGAGGAGGGGGGCAACGTCTACCAGCGTGGTGCTACACGGCTCCCGTCCGTGCCGGCGACCCGCGAGCAAAGGTGGTTGATTTTCCCTGATGGGGAGAGGTAAGTGCATTTAATCTTTTTGTACCTTTTGCATTCACGTTTCTTCAAAAAACTGATGTGTTGGCCTTGTCATGCTGCAGGGGTTGGGACCACCATGAAAGTGTCCACCGGCCCAACTCCGTCCTTGGAGTTCTGATTCGGCAAAACTTCCCAGGGTTTGTCACGTTGCCTGGTGAGGGTCGGCTTCCAGAGGTTGGATTGACTTGGGAGCACTACTTGGCTGCCCCGGCCCCGCCGGGTGAGATTATCGACGGTGTCTTGTGCAAGACGAGGGCAGACGTCGTGATCAGAAAGTTCTGGGTAATTGCTCCTTTACACAATTAAAAATCTTCAACTAGCTAGTTATTAATTGTACTAATCAATATTGTCTCATTTGATTGCAGACATTCTACAGGTGTGAGGAGGGATACGAGGAGGAGGCGGATCATGTTATCCACAAGGAGTGCAAGCGCCTACTTCATAACTTACGGCATGAGGTTCGGGTGCAGGCTGTTCGAGACTACTACACCGGGCGTGGTATCAAGAAGCCCAAGCAGGAGTGCCGCGATAAGTTCTTGAGTAAGGAGAAGTACATGAAGGTAATTCTTAAGGCCTTGTACTTACTTCCTTCATTTAGTAATTCATAGTCATAGCGCTCAAGTTTCTATTTGCTAACTTAGGCCCCTCCGTGATGGTGTGCGAATCGGATGGATTGTTGGGAGGTGTTGGTCAATGCGTGGTGCTCAGAAGAATGGCTGGCCACCCACAAAGATGCCAAGGACAAACGTGCCCAAATGGAAGGTGTGCCACACCACCAAGGCAGCTCCAACTTATTTCAGTACGGGCGGAACTGGGTATGTGGTTTGCTTCATGATTCGTGCAATTCATTCATCATGCTAGCTTTAGCCCTTTAATTACTAATTTACTTTGTTTCTCTCTTTCAGGCACCCTACAATAAGGCGGATAAGGTGCCAGAGGTGTACGACCTGTATGCCATGGCCCACACTGGCCCTTACAAGAAAGTCAAGGCATTCTCTACATCTGACCTCGATGATCCAAAGAACTTCACCAACATCTCCGCCCACGACAAGCTCGTGCAATATAGAGATTAGGGGAAGGCGAGGAAAGGGGAGGACTTTAACCCGAGCCAGGGTCCCATTCATACAGAGCTGCTGATGATATCTGGTGGCGGGAGGTCCCATGGCTCCATAGCCATGGGAGATGGACTTATCCGTTGTCCTAGCACTTTCCCGGTGATCAAGGCGCGCCAGTCGAGCTCCGCTCCTAAGATAAGACCTCGTGAACGGCCAGTCCAACTCGCCTTCAAGGTTAGTTATATGTACTCAGCTATCTTTCTCCATTACATTTTGTGCACTTCCATCAATGATTATAAATGGTCATGTGAGTGGTGTTGCAGGCTGCTATACAGAGTGAGAGAGATAGAACGGAGAAACTTCTGGCGGAGGCGGCGGAGAGGCAGCAGGAGTTGGAGGAGAGGACGACAAAGATGTTGGAGGAGGAGAGGGCACGGAATGACATGCAGGCAAGGGCCATGTACGAGCTCCTTGTGGTAAGTTTCTTCTGCAGATTACTTGCTAGTCTTAACATTTGAGTCTCATTACTAACTAGTATGACTGTTGTGAAAACCAAATGTGCAGTCTGTGTGCCAGAAGTCCGGTCAGACCGCTCCGCCGATGCCAGTGATTGCTCTTGGGAGCACGGTGAGTTTAATTTGAATGGACATTACTTGCTAGTCTTAACATTTGAGTGTCATAATGCTAACGAGACATTGGAAATGATCTTTGGTGCATCTTAACTCCAGAAATGCATCGCACGATCCTTCTCCAGCTACCGGCGCGAGCCAGCCCGCAACTACATCTCCGTGATCACGGTAAGTTTCTCTAGTGTTTTGCTTAACAAATGCATAAAGACCTAGACTTAGCTTTATTTCCTCCAATATGCTTACCATAATGACCTAGAGTTAGCTTCTTTCCCTCCAAAATGACTTAATAAGCTTACTGACCTCATAAACCATCCATTCTACCTAAGTTAGCTCTAAAATGACTCATTTTACCTTAGTTAGCTTACAAGTGATCCAATTTATCCAAGTTAGCTCTAAAATGACCCATTTTACATAGATTAGCTCCTAAACCATCCATTTTACCTAAGTTAGCTCTAAAACGATATGTACTTAGCTTACTTATGTCAAAAATTGCATAATTAACTTAGTTAGCTCATAAACGATCCATTTTACCTAAGTTAGCTCTAAAATGACTCATTTTACTGTAGTTAGCTTATAAGTGATCCAATTTATCCAAGTTAGCTCTAAAATGACCCATTTTACGTAGATTAGCTCCTAAATGATCCATTTTACCCACATTAGCTTTAAAATGACCCATTTCACCTAGGTTAGCTCCAAAATGACCCATTTCACCTAGGTTAGCTCCAAAATGACCCATCTTACCTAGGTTAGCTTATAAATGATCCAGTTTATCCAAGTTAGCTCTAAAATGGCCCAATTTACCTAGAGTAGCTCCTAAACGATCCATTTCACCTAAGTTAGCTAAAAATGATCCATTTCACCTAAATTAGCTCTTAAATGATCCATTTCACCTAAGTTAGCTCAAAAAATGATCCATTTCACCTTAGTTGGCTCAAAAACGTGGCATTTCACCTTTGTTAGCTCATAAACGACCCATTTCAACTAAGTTAGCTCAAAAACGATCCATTTCACCTTAGTTAGCTCAAAAACGATCCATTTCACCTTAGTTAGCTCAAAAACGATCCATTTCACCTTAGTTAGCTAAAAACGATGCCCTTCACCTTAGTTAGCTCATAAATGTCCCATTTCAACTAAGTTAGCTCATAAATGATCCATTTCAACTAAGTTAGCTCATAAACAATCCATTTCAACTTAGTTAGCTCATAAATGATCCATTCCACCTAAGTTAGCTCATAAATGATCCATTCCACCTAAGTTAGGTCATAAATGACATATACTTCTTGTTCTAGTCTTCTTCTTGTTCTATTCACCTATTTCTAACTTTCTTATTTACCATTTTGCAGATTTCACTCACTTCATGGAAGCTAGCTTGCTATGATGGAGTGCTTGCTTTTTCTTTGCTAAAACTTTGCATTGTATCTAGCTTGCTATGATAGAACTTGCTATGTTGATGAAACTTTGCTATGTAATATGTATATGGAACAATGTGTATGGATGGAACTTGATGGAACTTGCTATGTTGATGAAACTTTGCTATGTCATATGTATATGGAATTATGTGCTGGATATGTGATATGTTTGCTGTTAAATATATGTATATATGTCATATATATTTGCTATGAAAATTGTTGGATTAAGAAAAAACAGAAAAAGAGACAATATGCAGGCTCTTTGCCGTCTGCCACCGACGGCAAAGGGCTCATTACCGTCTGCTGCTGACGGCAAAGAGGCCATGTGGCAGGCTACTGTGCTTCCTGGGAGGCTGACCAATTTGGTCAGTTTGCCTACAGTGGCTGATGGCAAAGGCTTTGCCGTCGGTGGCGGACGGCAAAGATTAAAAACTTTGCCTACAGTGGCGGACGGCAAAGGCTTGCCGTGTAGTGACGTCGGCTGACATCACTCGGCGGACGGCAAAGGCCTTCCGAAGTTTGCCGTCAGCGGCGGACGGCAAAGGCCTGCCGTTAACCACCTAACGGAGTAACAATGCATTTGTTGCCGTCTGCGCTCTTTGCTGTCCGCTACTGATGGCAAAGGCTCCTTTGCCGTCAGCTACCCGAAGCAGACGGCAAAGTACCTCTTTGCCGAACCTTACTTTGCCGTCACCTTTTGCCGTCCGCGGCGGACGGCAAAGACCTTTGCCGTCAGCCATCCATGCCTTTGCCGTCTGCCGTGGCAGACGGCAAAGTAGCTGATTCCTATAGTGCAAGCTTAATTCCTGCTCGTCTTCGAGTAGGTAAATGATAAAAACAGAATTTTAGATGTGGAACGCTACCTAACATATTTATCCATGTAATCTTCTTTTTTGTGGCAAGAATATTCAGATCCATAAGATTCAAGACAAAAGTTTAATTATTGACATAAAAATAATAATACTTCAAGCATACTAACCAAGTAATCATGTCTTCTCAAAATAACATGGCCAAAGAAAGCTATCCCTAGAAAATCATATAGTCTGGCTATGCTCTATCTTCACCACACAAAATATTTAAATCATGCACAACCCCGATGACAAGCCAATAAATTGTTTCATACTTTTGATGTTCTCAAACTTTTTCAATCTTCACGCAATACATGAGCGTGAGCCATGGACATAGCACTATAGGTGGAATAGAATGGTGGTTGTGGAGAAGACAAAAAGGAGAAGATAGTCTCACATCAACTAGATGTATCAAAGGGCTACGGAGATGCCCATCAATAGATATCAATGTGAGTGAGTAGGGATTGCCATCCAACGGATCCACTAGAGCTATAAATGTATGAAAGCTCAACAAAAGAAACTAGTGGGTGTGCATCCAACTCGCTTGCTCACGAAGACCTAGGGCATTTTGAGGATGCCCATCATTAAAATATACAAGCCAAGTTCTATAATGAAAGATTCCCGCTAGTATATGAAAGTGACAACATAGGAGACTCTCTATCATGAAGATCATGGTGCTACTTTGAAGCACAAGTGTGGTAAAAGGATAGTAGCATTGCCCCTTCTCTCTTTTTCTCTCATTTTTTATTTTTTTATTTGGGCCTTCTCCTCTTTTTTCTGTTTTTGGCCTCTTTTCTCTTCTTTTTTTATTTGGGCTTCTTTGGCCTCTTTTATTTATTTATTTTCGTCCGGAGTCTCATCCCGACTTGTGGGGGAATCATAGTCTCCATCATCCTTTCCTCACTGGGACAATGCTCTAATAATGATGATCATCACACTTTTATTTACTTACAACTCATGAATTACAACTCAATACTTAGAACAAAATATGACTCTATGTGAATGCCTCCGGCGGTGTACCGAGATGTGCAATGACTCATGAGTGACATGTATGAAAGTATTATGAACAGTGGCGTTGCCACAAATACAATGTCAACTACATGATCATGCATAGCAATATGACAATGATGGAGCGTGTCATAATAAACGAAACGATGGAGAGTTGCATGGCAATATATCTCGGAATGGCTATGGAAATGCCATGATAGGTAGGTATGGTGGCTGTTTTGAGGAAGGTAATGATGGGTGATATGGTACCGGCGAAAATTGCATGGCAAAAGAGAGGCTAGAATGGTGGAAGGGTGAGAGTGCGTATAATCCATGGACTCAACATTAGTCATAAAGAACTCACATACTTATTGCAAAAATCTATTAGTTATCAAAAAAGTACTACGCGCATGCTCCTAGGGGGATAGATTGGTAGGAAAAGACCATCGCTCGTCCCCGACCGCCACTCATAAGGAAGACAATCAATAAATAAATCGTGCTCCGACTTCATCACATAACGGTTCACCATATGTGCATGCTACGGGAATCACAAACTTCAGAACATGTATTTCTCTAATTCACAACTACTCAACTAGCATGACTCTAATATCACCATCTTCATATCTCAAAACAATTATCAAGTATCAAACTTCTCATAGTATTCAATGCACTTTTTATGAAAGTTTTTATTATACCCATCTTGGATGCCTGTCATATTAGGACTAAATTCATAACCTAAGAAAATTACCATGCTGTTTAGGACCCTCAGAATAATATATGTGAAGCATGAGAGTTCATCTATTTCTTCAAAATAAAACCACCGTCGTGCTCTAAAAGGATATAAGTGAAGCACTAGAGCAAATGACAAACTACTCCGAAAGATACAAGTGAAGATCAATGAGTAGTCGAATAATTATGCAACTATGTGAAGACTCTCTAACATCTAAGAATTTCAGATCTTGGTATTTTATTCAAACATCAAGCAAAACAAAATAAAATAAAATGATGCTCCAAGAAAAACACATATCATGTGGTGAATAAAAATATAGCTCCAAGTAAAGTTACCGATGAACGAAGATGAAAGAGGGGATGCCATTCGGGGCATGCCCAAGCTTAGGCTCTTGGTTTTCCTTGAATATTACCTTGGGGTTCCTTGGGCATCCCCAAGATTAGGCTCTTGCCACTCCTTATTCCATAGTCCATCGAATCTTTACCAAAAACTTGAAAACTTCACAACACAAAACTTAACAGAAAACTCGTAAGCTCCGTTAGTATAAGAAAAAAAATCACCACGTAGGTACTGTTGTGAACTCATTCTAAATTCATATTGGTGTAATATCTACTGTATTCCAACTTCACTATGGTTCATACCCTCCGATACTACTCATAGATTCATCAAAATAAGCAAACAACACAATGAAAACAGAATCTGTCAAAAACAGAATAGTCTGTAGTAATCTGTAGGATTCGAATACTTATGTAACTCCAAAAATCCTAATAAATTAGGATGTCCTGGGAATATTGTTTATTAATCTACTTCAAGTGGAATTGGTATTTTATCGCTCTCTGGTAAGAAATTAAAATTATTCTCGTGAGAGCGTACTTTCTGTTTTTTACAGCAAGATCAAATAACAATCACCCAAGAAGATCCTAAAGGCTTTACTTGACACAAACACTAATTAAAACATAAAAACACAATCATAACAGAGGATAGATGATAATTTATTACTAAACAGGAACAAAAAGCAAGGAGGAAAAAATAAAATTGGGTTGCCTCCCAACAAGCGCTATCGTTTAACGCCCCTAGCTAGGCATGATGATTTCAACGCTGCTCACATAAAAGATAAGGATTGTAACATAAAGAGAGCATCATGAATAATATGACTAGCACATTTAAGTCTAGCCCACTTCCTATGCATAGGTATTTTGTGAGCAAACAACTTGTGGGAACAAGAATCAACTTGCATAGGAAGGTAAAGCAAGCAACACTTCAAGATTTTCAACATGTAGAGAGGAAACTTGATATTATTGCAACTCCTACAAGCATATATTCCTCCTTCATAATAATTTTCAGTAGCATCATGAATGAATTTAACAATATAACCAGCACCTAAAGCATTCTTTTCATGATCTACAAGCATAGAAAATTTACTACTCTCTACATAAGCAAAATTCTTCTCATGAATAATAGTGGGGGCAAACTCAACAAAATAATTATCATGTGAGGAATAATCCAATTGAAAACTAAAATCATGATGACAAGTTTCATGGATATCGTTGTTCTTTATAGCATACAAGTCATCACAATAATCATCATAGATAGCAACGTTGTTCTCATAATCAATTGGAACCTCTTCCGGAATAGTGGATTCATCGCAAAATAAAGTCATGACCTCTCCAAATCCACTTTCATCAATATAATCATCATAAATAGGAGGCATGCTTTCATCATAATAAATTTGCTCATCAAAACTTGGGGGAAAAATATCATCTTCATCAAACATAGCTTCCCCAAGCTTGTGGCTTTGCATATCATTAGCATCATGGATATTCAAGGAATTCATACTAACAACATTGCAATCATGCTCATCATTCAAATATTTAGTGCCAAACATTCTTTCTTCTAACACTTTGGCACAATTTTCCTTTCCATCATACTCACGAAAGATATTAAAAAGATGAAGCTTATGAGGCAAACTCAATTCCATATTTTTTGTAGTTTTCTTTTATAAACTAAACTAGTGCTAAAACAAGAAACAAAAATATTCGAGTGCAAGATCTAAAGATATACCTTCAAGCGCTAACCTCCCCGGCAACGGTGCCAGAAAAGAGCTTGATGTCTACTACACAACCTTCTTCTTGTAGACGTTGTTGGGCCTCCAAGTGTAGAGGTTTTTAGTACAGTAGCAAATTTCCCTCAAGTGGATGACCTAAGGTTTATCAATCCGTAGGAGGCGTAGGATGAAGATGGTCTCTCTCAAGCAACCCTGCAACCAAATAGCAAAGAGTCTCTTGTGTCCCCAACACACCCAATACAATGTTAAATCGTATAGGTGCACTAGTTCAGCGCAGAGATGGTGATACACGTGGTATATGGATGGTAGATAAAGGTTTTTGTAATCTGAAAATATAAAAACAACAACATAACTAATGATAAAAGTGAGAGTAAATGGTATTGCAATACTAGGAAACAGGGCCTAGGGTTCATACTTTCACTAGTGTAAGTTCTCTCAACAATAATAACATAATTGGATCACATAACTATCCCTCAACATGCAACAAAGAGTCACTCCAAAGTCACTAATAGCAAAGAACGAACGAAGAGATTATGGTAGGGTACGAAACCACCTCAAAGTTATTCTTTCTGATCAATCTATTCAGGAGTCCATAGTAAATAACATGAAGCTATTCTTTCCGTTCACTCTATCATAGAGTTTGTACTAGAATAACACCTTAAAACACAAATCAACCAAAACCCTAATGTCACCTAGATACTCCAATGTCACCTCAAGTATCCATGGGTATGATTATACGATATGCATCACACAATCTTAGATTCATCTATTCAACTAACACAAAGTACCTCAAAGAGTGCCCCAAAGTTTCGACCAGAGAGTCAAGACGAAAACGTGTGCCAACCCCTATGCATAGGTTCATGGGCAGAACCCGCAAGTTGATCACCAAAACATACATCAAGTGGATCAATAGAATACCCCATTGTCACCACGGGTATCCCACGCAAGACATACATCAAGTGTTCTCAAATCCTTAAAGACTCAATCCAATAAGATAACTTCAAAGGGAAAACTCAATCCATTACAAGAGAGTAGAGGGGGAGAAACATCATAAGATCCAACTATAATAGCAAAGCTCGCGATACATCAAGATTGTACCACCTCAAGAACATGAGAGAGAGAGAGATCAAACACATAGCTACTGGTAGATACTCTCATCCCCGAGGGAGAACTACTCCCTCCTTGTCATGGAAGCGCCGAGATGATGAAGATAGCCACCGGAGAGGGATTGCCCCCTCCGGCAGGGTGCCAGAACAGGTCTAGATTGGTTTTCGGTGGCTACGAAGGCTTCTGGCGGCGGAACTCCCGATCTATTGTGCTCCTTGAATTTTTTAGGGTATCTGTATATATATAGGAGGAAGAGGTACGTCGGTGGATCTTCGGGCTGTCCATGAGGCAGGGGGGCGCCGCCAGTGTGCTGGGCGCGCCCCCCACCCTCGTTGGCAGCCCGGGACTCGTCTGGTCCATCTCCGATACTCCGTGGGCTTCTTCTGGTCCAAAAATAAGTTCCGTGAAGTTTCAGGTCAATTGGACTCCGTTTGATTTTCCTTTTCTGCAATACTCTAAAACAAGGAAAAAACAGAAACTGGCACTGGGCTCTAGGTTAATAGGTTAGTCCCAAAAAACATATAAAATAGCATATAAATGCATATAAAACATCCAAGGTTGATAGTATAATAACATGGAACAATCAAAAATTATTGATACACTGGAGACGTATCAAGGGTTTAGGTGCTTAATTTTACTTTTGCGAACCATAGTTGATACCTTAGCATGTTCCTTTATCCTAACAGGGAAAGGTGGTTTTTCAATATAAGCACTAGGCACAATTGGATCAACATTGTAAATGATAGTTTCATATTTAGCTTTAGCCGGTTCTTTAATTTCTTCTTTAATAGGGGGATGATATTTAAACCACTTCTCCTTAGGGATATCAACAAGGGTAGCAAATGATTGACAAAAAGAGACTACTATCTCATAGTCAAGTCCATATTTAATGCTAAACTTGTGGAAAGCATCGGTATTCATAAAAGATTTAACACAATCAAACTCAAGCTTAATACTTGATTCTTTACCTTCACCGAGTTCCCAATATTCAGAGTCGCGTTTAATTCCTTCTAAAAGATCCCACTTGAATTCAATAGTCTTCTTCATAAAAGAACCAATACAAGCAGTATCGAGCATAGATTGATCATCATGAGAAAGCCGGGCATAAAAATTCTGAATGATAATTTCTCTCAATAGCTCATGATTGGGGCATGAATATAACATCGAATAAAGCCTCCACCAAGCTAGAGTGATACTTTCTTATTCACGAGGCCAAAAATTATATGAATAATTCCGATCACGATGAACTAGATGCGTAGGATAATTTTTTGGTGATATTCCAATTTGAATCGATTCCAGATCCAAGATCAAATATCATCGCATAGCCTATGCCATGTCAATGCTTTTCCCTCCAAATATAAAGGGAAAACCTTTTTCTTAGCTTCATCTTCGGGTAAACCTGCAAGCTAAAAGAATCCACAAATTTCTTCCACATGGATCAAGTGCATATCAGGATGTTCTGTTCCATCTCCTGCATAAGGATTAGCTAGCAGTTGTTCTCTCATACCCAAATGAATTTCATAACCAATATTTTCAGTAGGTGTAGTAGGTTGAGGGGCAACTCTTTGTGTTTCCGGTTGAGGTGAATATACCCCGAAAAAACCCCTCAAAGGATGGTTTTCCATAGTGGAAAGTGACAATAAATTTCAACACGTAGTAATAACTTTTTCTTACCAAGAGCACTTCACTCCCAGGCAATGGTGCCAGAAAAGAGTACTGATGATCCACAAGTATATGGGATCAATCATAGTACTTTCGATAAGTAAGAGTGTCAAACCCAACGAGGAGCAGAAGGAAATGACAAGTGGTTTTCAGCAAGGTATTTTTCTGCAAGCACTGAAATAGTGGGTAATAGGTAGTTTGATAGCAATATAAATTGTAACGGACAAGTAACGGTAATGGTAAATAAAGTGCAGCAGGGTAGCCCAATCCTTTCGTGTCATAGGACACGGAAAAAACGACCTCATATAATAAGCAAAGTGTTCTTGAGGGTACACGGGAATTTCATCTAGTCACTTTCATCATGTTGGTTTGATTTGCGTTCGCTACTTTGATAATTTGATATGTGGGTGGATCGATGCTTTGGTGCTATTCTTACTTGAGAAACCCTCCACTTTTTGATTAACCCCCTTGCAAGCATCCGCAACTACGAGAAAAGTATTAAGATAAAATCTAACCATAGCATTAAACATTTGGATCCAAATTGGTCCCTTACGAAGTAGCACATAAACTAGGGTTTAATCTTCTGTCACTCTAGCAACCCATCATCTAATAACTACTCCACAATGCATTCCCTTAGGCCCAAAGATGGTGACGTGCCATGTAGTCGATGTTCACATGACACCACTAAGGGAACCACAACATACATAACAACAAAATATTGAACACATATCAAGTTCACATGATTACTTGCAACAGGACTTCTCCCGTGACCTCAAGAACAAAAATAACTACTCACAAATGATATTTATGCTCAAGATCAGAGGGGAGTGAAATAGCATAATGGATCTGAACATATAATTTTCCACCAAATAAACCATATAGTAATCAACTACAAGATGTAATAATCAACACTACTAGTCACCCACAGGTACCAATCTGAGGTTCTGATACAAAGATTGTACACAAGAGATGAACTAGGGTTTCAGAGGAGATGCTGCTGTTGAAGATGCTGATGGAGATTGGCATCCCAAAGATGAGAGGGTTGTTGGTGATGATGTTGGCTTCGATTTCCCGCTCCGGGCGGGAAGTTCCCCCGGCGGAATCGCTCCACCGGAAGGCAAAAATGCTCCTGCCCAAGTTCTGCCTCGAGACGGTGCCGCTCCGTCCCGAAAGTCATCCCTTTATTTTTTTTCTAGGTCCAAATGATGTATATACCAGAAGATGGACACCGGAGGTGGGCTGGTCTGACCACAACCCACCAGGGCACACCTAGGGGGCCTGGCATGCCTTGGTGTCTTGTGGTCACCAGGTGGCCTCCTCCAGAAGTTATTTGCTCTAGTATTTCTTATATATTCCAAAATACTTATTTGTAAATTTTCAGCTCATTTGGAGTTGTGCAGAATAGGTAGCTCTGACATAGCTTTTTCAGGTCTAGAATTCCAGCTGCCGGCATTCTCCCTCTTTGTGTAAACCTTGCATATTATGAAAGAGAAGGCATTAGAATTACTCCATAAAGCATTATTATGCATAAAAACAGTATAAATAACAGTAGGAAAACATGATGCAAAATGCACGTATCAGGAGACTCCCCCACCTCCTGAATACAAAATGATTGTCCTCCTCGAGTCTGACGATGGTGAGTGAGTAACTCTTTGTTTTCTTCCAACCAAGCTTTGGCTTGCTTGACTGCTATTCTATTCTAATTTCTTCTTGCATTTCAGGGATGAGGAAATGCTGGTGCCGCGGGCGAAGCGCGCCAAGACCTCAGAGGGGCAAAGCTCCTCAGCAGACATTGGGCAAGGGGTGCCGACGGTCGATGCTACAACCAACAGCTCCCAGTCCAACCCTACGCGAGAGAGCGTGCCGCTTACTCCGCCATCTGACGCCGGCACCAAGGTTCCTCCTCCCTGATCCGACAAGGTGATGGGATAGGTCCACCAAGAGGAGGAGCGCCAAGAGGCGGATCCCTTCATGGGGTGCCCATCAACCACCGCCCTGGAAAGTGCCACCCCGATGAGGGCCTCCACCGATGATCCTGTCTGCGCTGATAATGTCTCCCTAATGAGGACTGTTGAAAGCAGCGCGCCGGCAACATGAGTTGTCGGGTGTCGGAGTAATCGACCACGGGTACCCCGAGGACGGCAAGACGATATTTCAAGACATCGGGGCTAGCAAAGCCCCTCAGTCCGACTGTTCGGCCGCTCCTGCCGGCTTCCCGTCCGACTGCTCTGCCCGGCCGACTACCGGCTGCCGACTGCACCAACCAGCCGGCTGCCGACTGCGTCAACCAGCCGGCTGCCGACTGTAGCACGACCCGATACCGACAAGACCCTGACACGATGGCCATACCGCGGACAAGACGGCTGTACCCGGACACTGCTGAGCAATAGTGATACACTGTAGCAGGTGTGAGATGTCACATCGTTCTCTCCCAAATAGTGAAGTTGGTCACATGGGCCATCCCTTGTCCCCTGGGCTCCCCTTTATAAGGAGCACCAGGGGAGGCTCACGGCCATGGGGGCGCCACCATGGCCTCTTGGCCATTCACTCCCACGCATGCATGCTAGCTAGCAAGATGGCTAGCTAGCTGACGCCCACATCCATCCATCCATCCATCCATTCATACACACATGGACTCACACACTCTCACGCATGAGCATGGCCGGCCACTAGCTAGCTCACATACACATATGAGACATATACCAGATCAGATGCACTTGGCACTGATCCCTGACACAGCGCCTGGCTCTGCTCCAAGCGCACTCGCGCCCCCTATGGAGGCTCAAGGGTGCGGAAGGCGCTCTCCAGCGGCGCCCAGACCATCTATCCAACGAGGAGCTGAACAAGGTCATGCGCACCTTGCTCAAGAAGGACCATGATTGCCCCCAGGACACCCACCTTCCGCTGTATCGCCTCCCCGATGGGGAGAAGCATGCCGACGCCATGCCTGTCTTCGACGAACATGGGCTCCCTAGTGACGGTGTCCTCCGGTGAGTTCGACGAGGAGGGGAGGGCAGACTCGGAGGAAACCCGGGAAAGTGCGGATGAGACATCTCCTCCACGCGAGACCGATCTCCTCTGCGTCCTTTCTGACAATGGCAACGCTGGTGAGCAACTGGTCAGGGGGTCGCTGTGCTCTACTAGGGTCACCACGAGGTCCAAGGGCACCCCTCCGAAGAAGCTGAAGCTGGGGGTCCCAAAGAAGGGAAGGTCGGCGCTGCTCTCCCGAGGCGACACCTCCGCCTCGTCACCGGCCGTTGCTACTACAGATATGGGCGATGTGCCCTCGCCTGCCCCTGAGGCTTGTGCGACAGCACCTATGCCTATGAGGCTAGCGGCCATGACGCTCCTGAAGAGGGCGAGGGACTACGTCGTCGTGGACCAGTAAGTGCACCATCTTGAGTTTGCGTCCTGCTCTTGTCACGGTGTCTTGATGTTTCCCTGAAGAGGGCACAAAAGGATGGGGCCGGCCCGCACGCTCTGGCGGCTGGGTTGTCCTCCCGAGGCTTGGAGGCCCGGCCTCATGAGGAGGCGATCCCTGCGGCGAGGCCAACTCCGAAGGCGCCCGCCCTCAGCTCGCCTGCTGAGGTCTCGAAGGCTTCGGAGCCCCTGACCCTCTTTGTCGGTGCTGCTTTGTCGGTCTGGGCACTGGCACTGTCTCCTCCCCCGTCCATCACACCACTTGGCCGTGATTCTTCTGCCGCGCCCGGTGTTCTGGAGGAGGCCCTCTTCGTGCTAGATCAGCTTCGGGGCGATCTTCAGGGGCCTGGCCGGCACAGGGTGTCACGACGCCTAGAGTTGATCTTAGGATGGCTCTGGGCCGACGCATCCGTGAGGGCGGCCTCAAAGGACGGCGAGCAGGTAGCCGGCCTAGCCGCGGTCAGACACGATGCTGCAGTGAAGGATGCCAAGGCCGCTGAGGAGCGCTGCCAAGGGACGGAGGCCGAGCTGAAGACCCTCCGTGATAGGCAGGCCGCCGAGGCCCATCCACTTGAGGTGCAGGAGGAGGAGCTGAAGGCCCGAGAAACTATAGTTTCCGACCATGACACCGAGTTGGAGCAAGCGGCCCAAAAGTAGGCCACAGAGCATGTCCGACTGGAGAAGTTGGAGGAGGAGGAGGTGGGCGCCGAGAAGGTCAGGCTGGAGGTCAAGGTAAGACTTCTTACCGAGGGGCGTGCCACCTTCGACTCCCTCGAGCAGAGGTCTGCAAGACACTGTAGGATCTCTATGGGAGGGGGTTGAAGGAGGCGTTGGTGACTTCGGAGGAAGGCCCCGCCGAGATGCTCCCCCATCTCATCACGACGCTTGAGGGAATTGTCATTGCGGTTGGTCCCATGGTGGAAGGAGAAGCCCGCGCACTCTCCACCTCGACTGTGACGCACATCTTCAGCCACCTCCATCTTCGAGAGCCCAGCTTCAACTTTGGTGCCTTGCTTGCGCTTGTGGACCCAGAGCGCTACACCGCCGCTGCCGAAGCCGTAAAGGATCAGGTGGAGGCCCTGTTGCGGAAGTTCCTCGCCATCGACCCCGCAACCACGGATAATGGTGCCGCCGACCCCATGACCACGACTGACGTCACGGGCGACGGCGACGTCGTCGACGATAGGGCTCCCCTCGCGGGCGATGGTGTTACCCAAGGCTGAAGAAGAGGCTCGATGGTGGCGCTCCCCTCCGTTTAAATCCTGCAACATGTATCGTCCCTCGTGGAGGCGTTTATGTGTGGTACCTTTAAGAGACAGTATGTTTGTAATAATTTGCTATGATTCTGCGATTTCCTTCCCATTTGCTTTAATGTTCAGCGGCGGCAGGGCCCGGCCCCGCGCATACTGTAAGTGCATCTGCCACCCCTAGTTGGTTTTGGAATATTGACGACAAACCTAGTTGAGGGACTAATGTGTTCGTGAGAATTGCAGGAAAACACAGGTAGAAGTCCCTCATTGATTCGGTTTTACTACCAGAGATGACCCCTAAAAATGTACGAAGACATTGAAGACAAAGGTGGTATATGAAGATATTCACATTGAAGACTATGACAAAGGAAGACACGTTATGAAGCCTATGGAGCTCGAAGTCTTAGATCTTTCGTAGTTCCTTTTCTTTTGTGTTGAGTCATAGGAACCACCGTACTGTTAAGTGGGGTCCAGGAGAACCAGTCAGAATGACTGAAGTGATGCCTAAATCAAAAACCTATGTCTTCGAGCGAAGACAATGAGAGCGAATCTTGTCCAGAGCCGGACAAGTCAGCTTTGCTTGTAGCCCAAGTAAAGTTGCCATGAGAGTTTGAAATCTGACCATTGCGACACGTGTCAGTTCCTTAGTGACCCAGGGTCATTTCGGACAAATCAGGTTGGGTTGCCAAGTGGCTATAAATATCCCACCTCCACAACCACAAACGGTTGGCTGCTTAGATTTCAGTGCACGGCTTTTGTCCTTTGAGAGCAACCCACCTCGAAGCCTTTGAGAGAAAATTCCTAGCGAGGAGAAAAGCCCTAACCACCCAGAGCCAGAGAACATTGGGCATCACTTAAGTCTTCTTGTCTGTGTGATCTGAAGACTTATTACACTTGAGGACTGTGCATCCCCAGACGGTTAGGCGTCGCGTTCAGAGCATCCAACAGACATTGTGGATTGCCGGTGAACAAAGTCTGTGAAGGTTTGTGAGTCTACCTTGAAGGCTTACCAGAGTGATTGGGCGAGGACTAAGTGACCTTAGCTCAAGGAGAATACGGTGAGGACTTGGTGTCCTGAGCTGCATGTTCAGGACTGGGTGTCCGGGACTGTGTGTCCTAAGGTTTAAATACCTAGCCGCTCCAACCAGACGTACAATTGTCACAGCAACTGGAACTGGTCCAACACATCATTGTCTTCAATGAGTCACTGGTTTCATCTTCACTTCCTTTTACTTACTGTTACTCATTGTGAAGCCATTGCATGCTTGCTATATCTTTTGTCTTCACAACGTAACTGTATGATTTGTTTGGCTTCATAACTTCTTCCTACCTGATCCTTATTACACTGCAGCTACTTGTCATTGTGCTTTCACTCTGTTGAATACTTGATCATGGCTTGCCTAGTGTAATCTAACTTCCGCTGCATAGTGATAGGCATATCTCTACTGTTTGTCTTCATAACTTCCACGTTTTGAAGACTTTCATAAAAATCACCTATTCACCCCCCCTCTAGTCGATATAACGCACTTTCAATTGGTGTCAGAGCAAGGTGCTCCCTTGTTCTGTGTGATTCGGTTTAACCACCTGGAGTTTTAGCTATGTCGACTGCAGGGATAATCAAAGTCTCCGCTGCGTGCCCCGTCTTCGATGGAACTGAATATCCCTACTGGAAGAATAAGATGCGCATGCATCTTGAAGCTATTGACGTCGACCTATGGTATGTCGTCGAGAACGGCGTTCCCAAGGCTGGAGAAGGTGTCACTGTTGCTGATGTCAAGAAATTCGTTCAACTGGACTCTACTGCCAAGAACATCATCTGTGGTCATCTGACCAAAGGACAGTATGGCCGTGTGAGTGCTTTGAAGACATCCAAGCTGGTCTGGGACTGGCTCTCCAAGGTCAATGAAGGCATCTCAACACAGAGAGATCAAAGAATCAGTGTCCTTCGCAATCTCTTCAACCGCTTCAGGCGAAATGACAATGAGAATGTCCATCACACATTTGATCGACTCACTGACATCACAAATGAGCTTCAAGCCCTCGGCGCCACTGAGATCACCAAGCATGAAATTGTCAAGACGCTGCTAAGATCACTTGATAGTTCGTTTGACATTCTAGCCCTGATGATTCAAGAACGTCCTGATTTCAAGACACTCGATCCGTCTGACATACTCGAGAGGCTCAACACACATGAGTTTCAGCTTTCTGAGAAAAGAGATATCTACGGTTCAAACTATGGGCGAACTCGTGCCTTGAAGGCAAAAGCTGTTTCCTCATCTGAAGAAGAATCTGACAGCAGTTCTGATGATCCTGAAGACATTGGAAGGGAACTTGCAATGCTTGTGAAGAAGTTCCAAAAGTTCACCAAGAAGAAAGGCTTCAGAAAGTCTTCACGATCAAGCTCAAGTAATGATGAAGCTTCTGCTCATGACTACAAGAAGAAAACATGCCACAAGTGCAAGAAAACTGGACACTTCATCTCTGAGTGTCCACAGTGGGACAATGAGAATAGAAGGAAGAAGAAGAGCAAGGAATATGACTCTGACGACAAGAAGAAGAAGAAATACTCAAAGTCTTCTTCCAAGTCTTCCTCAAAGTCTTCATCACACAAGAAGAGCTCATCTGGCAAGGCACGTGCGTTTGTTGGCAAGGAAATGGATTCTGAGGAGGAGTCCGCTTCTGAGGAGGCAGAGGTGGAGTCTGAGGAGGAGTCTGATTCTAGCATTGCAAGTCTGGCTACAGCATACGTCGCCAAGTCCATCTTCAACATTGAAGACAATGACTTCATCACCGACACCGATGCAAATGACAAGGACGACTCCACTCCTACCTACTGCTTCATGGCACGCGGTGCCAAGGTAAACACACGCACTACTCGCTATCAAACATCCAGTGACGATGACTCTGATTGTGATTCAAAACCCAGCTACAAAACACTTGCCAAAATTGCAACTGAACAACAAAAGGCCATGGAACATATTCAAAAACTGTTAGACAGAAGCGATGATCTATTGGGTGCTGAAATGACTCGATCTGAATCCTTAATTGAAGACATAAAAAATCTTCACGTTAAGTATCAGGAACTTGAAGATCGTCTTGATACTCTCTCAACAACTCATGAAAAGCTTTCCTATGATTATCTTCAAAGGAAGCAAGAACTTGAGAAATTGAGAGCGGCTCATGAAGATCTTCAAAAGGAAAACGAGTCACTTCGCACCGAACAGATCAGTTCCGCTCAGGAAGGATTTGAATCACCATGTCTTAAATGCATTGAGCGTGATAATGCTACTTCTGTTGCTGAATGTTCCATTGCTACTGCTGTTGCAATATCTTCAACTGTTGATGTGGTAACTAACCCCTCTGCTGAGGATACCACTGCTATTGCTGATGAGAATGCTAGGTTGAAGACATTGCTTGAAACAGGGATGTACAAAAGTCTTAAAGGACATCAGACATTATGTGATGTCCTCAAGAAGCAGATTCTGAACCGAAACCCTAGGAAAGAGGGTGTTGGGTTCGTAAGGAAAATAAATGCAGATGGCTCTTACTGGAAACCTGAGCAGTACCTCAAAACCAAGTGGGTTGCTGCAAAGGAACCTTCAGCAGATCCATCCAATTTATCTGGCTTCACTTGTGTTAACCCCATTATCATTGATGAATCCTTTGATGCAAACTATATACTGTTTAAGAATCAGAATGGTGAAGTGTTTGCCAGGTACATTGGTACTAACTGCAGGAATGGACCGCCTATGAAGAAGATCTGGGTTCCAAAAAAGTGTCTGGAAAATCTTCCTGTGAATGTCTTCATGACACCTCACTTGAAGAAGACAAACCTCAGACCAAAGGCTTCATACGGTCCAAAGGCCTCATACAAACAGAGGACTCACCTGAGTCACACTAACGCAAATGTTTTGCAGGGAAACCATACTCAGGCATATGAATATGAGAGCGGTTCATCAAACCGTCATGTTCATATGACCAAAAATTATTCTGCTTATTCTTATGAGTACTATTGTCCACCTGCAAGACTGTTTGCTAAGGCTTCAAAGCCAAAATTCTCAGATGCTGCACTTAGACTTATTGCTTCTAAGCCACCCTTGAAGATGTGGGTGGTTAAGAAGGCTTAACTCTCTTTTGCAGGGAAAGGTCTCCAGCAGAAAACCAAAATCTTCTGACGCTATTGCTGGGGACCTTAAAAATCTTGTAGGGCGCAAGATAAAATGCCCGAATGGCATCATTATGTACTTCGTTCCTGAATCGCATGCTACTCTCCCTATTAGTCCTAATCTGGATCTAAGTTTTCATAACCCACTGGTTCGTCAAATGTTTTTGCTTCACAATTCTCTTCGTGAAGCCTATCCCCCTAACTGCACTGTAGGGTATGACACCAGCATCTTCAAAGTCTTCAGAATGGATTATTGACAGTGGGTGTACAAATCACATGACTGGCAAAAGAAGTCTTCTTATGGACTCAACCTTACGTCCATCTGACAAGAGCCACATCACATTTGCTGACACTGGTAAAAGTAAGGTATTGGGTCTAGGTAGAGTTGCAATCTCAAAGGATCAACACATAGATAAAGTCATGCTTGTTGAATCCCTTGGTTTCAACTTAATGTCTGTCTCAATGCTTTGCGATTTGAACATGATCGTAATGTTTGGAAAATATCGTTGCCTAGTACTAATGGAATCTGACAAGTCTCTAGTGTTTGAAGGGTATCGAAAAGATGATCTGTACGTGGTAGATTTCTCAGTAGGGCCACAACTGCAGTATGTCTTCTTGCAAAAGCTTCAGAATGCTGGCTTTGGCATCGGAGGCTTGGGCATGCTGGCATGAGGAACCTCCACACCCTTGCAAAGAAGAAGCATGTCATAGGCATTGAGGGCGTCAAGTTCAAGAAAGATCACTTATGCGGTGCCTGTGAAGCAGGGAAGATGACAAGACCAAAACATCCTTCGAAGACAATCATGACTACTACTCAACCCTTCGAACTGCTCCACATGGATCTTTTCGGTCCCACTCACTACTCAACTTTTACTACCACTGCTTGCCTCTATGGCTTCGTGATTGTTGATGATTACTCTAGATATACTTGGGTGCACATAATCCTTTACAAGACTGAAGTGCAGGATGTCTTCAAACGCTTCGCAAATCGAGCTATGAACAATTTTGGCGCCAAGATAAAGCACATCAGAAGTGACAATGGCACTGAATTCAAGAACACTGGCCTTGATACATATCTTGATACCTTGGGCATCACACATGAATTCTCAGCTCCGTACACGCCACAGCAAAATGGCGTCGTCGAACGCAAGAACAGAACACTCATTGAAATGGCCAGAACAATGCTAGATGAATACAAGACTCCAAGAAAATTCTGTACTGGAGCCATTGACACTGCATGCCATACAATCAATCGCGTTTATCTTCACAAGCTTCTGTACAAGACATCTTATGAACTCCTAACTGGCAAGAAGCCAAATGTCAGTTACTTCAGAGTATTTGGAGCAAGGTGCTGGATCAAGGACCCACACCACACCTCAAAGTTTGCACCAAAAGCACATGAGGGGTTTATGCTAGGATATGGAAAGGATTCACACTCCTACAGAGTCTTCAATCTCTTCCATTACAAAGTGGTTGAAACAGTGGATGTGCGGTTTGATGAGACAAATGGTTCACAAAGAGAGCAACTGCCAAATGTGCTAGATGAAGTTCCAGCTAATGATTCAATCAAGCTTATGGGAACTGGAGAGATTATACCTTATGAAGCTCATCCTGAAGAAGAACTTATCATCTCAGCACCTGATCAAAATGAAGAAAATGCTCAGCCTGAAGACATTTCTCCCAATAACAACGCAGATCAGCAAGAGCAAAGTCTTCGCCCTGTACATCCTCGTGTTGCAAATGAAGTGCAGATTGACAGAATAATTGACAGCATCAATGCACCTGGTCCACTCACTCGTTCAAGGGCAACTCAGCTAGCAAATTTCTGTGGGCACTTCACATTCGTATCAATGTCAGAACCCAAGAAAGTTGAAGAAGCCTTCATGGAACCTGAATGGATTCAAGCTATGCAAGAAGAGCTTCAACAGTTTGAGCTGAATAATGTATGGGAACTGGTTAAGCGTCCTGATCCACGGAAGCACAACATAATAGGCACCAAATGGATATACCGCAACAAGCAAGATGAGCATGGTCAAGTTGTCAGAAACAAAGCTCGTCTCGTTGCTCAAGGATACACTCAAGTGGAGGGCATTGACTTCAATGAAACATTTGCTCCTGTGGCAAGGCTTGAAGCTATACGCATACTGCTGGCTTATGCAAATCATCATAACATACTTCTATATCAAATGGATGTGAAAAGCGCCTTTCTCAATGGCAAGATTGAAGAAGAAGTGTATGTTGCACAACCACTTGGCTTTGAAAATCCAAAACATCCTGACATGGTATACAAGCTCAACAAGGCACTGTATGGCCTCAAACAAGCCCCTAGGGCTTGGTATGACACACTCAAATACTTCCTGAAGAGCAAAGGCTTCATACTTGGTTCCCTGGATCCCACTCTTTTCACGAAGACATATGATGGTGAACTGTTTATGTGCCAAATATATGTGGATGACATTATCTTCGGCTGCACCAATCAGAAGTACAGTGAAGAGTTTGGATATATGATGCAAGAGCAATATCAGATGTCCATGATGGGGGAGCTGAAGTTCTTCCTTGGTCTTCAAATACGACAACAACGCAATGGCATCTTCATATCTCAAGAGAAGTATCTCAAAGATTGCCTGAAGAAGTTCGGTATGCAAGACTGCAAAGGCTTCACAACACCAATGCCAGCGAAACATCATCTAGGTCCTGACGACAATGGTAAAGAGTTTGATCAAAAGGTATACCGCTCCATGATTGGTTCTTTGCTTTATTTATGTGCATCTAGGCCAGATATTATGCTTAGTGTTTGCATGTGTGCTCGATTTCAAGCGGCACCAAAGGAGTCGCATCACTTAGCTGTGAAGCGAATTCTTCGATATTTGGCTCACACCCCAACTCTAGGATTATGGTATCCAAAGGTCTCAGAGTTTGATTTGGTTGGATTTTCGGATGCTGATTATGCTGGTGACAAGGTTGATCGCAAGTCTACATCAGGCACATGTCACTTTCTAGGACGATCACTTGTATGTTGGTCTTCAAAGAAGCAGAACTATGTATCTCTCTCCACTGCTGAATTTGAATACATTGCTGCTGGATCTTGCTGCGCTTAGCTTCTGTGGATGAAGCAAACACTCAAGGACTATGGAATTCATCTGAAGCAAGTGCCACTCTACTGCGACAACAAAAGCGCCATCAAGATTGCCAACGACCCAGTTCAGCACTCGAAGACAAAGCACATTGAAATTCGTCATCACTTTCTCAGAGATCATATTGTGAAGGAAGACATTGATATCATACACGTCAACACTGAAGAGCAATTAGCGGATATCTTCACCAAGCCCTTGGATGAGAAGAGATTTTGCAAGTTACGGTGTGAGCTAAATATTTTGGAATCCTCAAATGTCCTGTGATCAGGCACACATCCTAACACTTATGCATATTGATGACTTAGATGTGCAACACACAAAGTAAAGTATATCTTCATTCAATGAAGACATACATTCTAAGTGTGAATACATTAATGTGGAATTTGACTTTGGAGCGCCACGAGAATTGTGCGCCGTGTCTGGGTCTAATACTTCCTATACGGTGGGTAACGCCGCCACCAAACGTTCTATTTTGAAGTGTTTCACTTATGGCGTTACCTTGCAATATCTTCACACTTGATTGTCTTCACATTTGGTTTGGCTTCGAACATGTCTTCATGATTATCTTCACTACGTTGCTTGTATATATATATATATATATATATATATATATATATATATATATATATATATATATATGCTGGTGTTCTGTCCTCTACAACATTCACTTATAGCTATGTCTTCTTGGTTGAATCTTTTGAACTAAGTGAATGTGATCGGACCCTAATCTCTGTATGCTTTCTATCTCAAAATCTATCTCTCCAAGTCATATGCATTCTATTGAAACTGTCGAATGTCTTCACTGCGTCAGCTGAGGATATAGAGACAACCATAAAGTCCGTTTTTAATGCTCATGCCTCCACATAAAATCCAGAGAAGCAAGAACGACCGCCCGACAATTTAGGCGTGCGTTGGACATGGAACAAACCCCAAACATCCGCTAAATGGCCACGCGTTCCTCAAATGCGAACCGCCAGGGGCACCTGTGTAATAGCACAGTGCCGCCCCTACGCCTATAAGTTCACACTTACCGCAGTCATTATCTCCTTCTTCCACCCTCACACGAACCCTAGCGCCACCGCTAGCACTCGACGACGCCGGAGACGAAGCGCTTCACTGCCGCAACCTCTCCAACGGCGTCCCCACGCCGACCGCGGACATCGTCCTCTCCGTCGTCGCCGTAGGTGTTTTCCATCGCCAAGTTAGGGCACAGAGGACTGAACTGCTCGGCATCAACTCCCTTCCGTCTAGCAGTTCCAGTGTGGTAAATAAAACTTCTTTTTACAGCCCCTTTGATCTCATGGTTCTGTCACTTTCTACCATAAGAAGTTCCTCTTCACACAAGTTAGATCTCTCGCTGCATCTCATAACATGCCTAGTATTTTCACTTGTGCTTCATAAAGTAGTTAGATTCCTCCCTTGTACTGATCTGTGGGTTCGTACAAATCTGGAACCAACTTCTTATCTATGAGTGAATGTCTTTGCACGATGAGGTCAATGTCTTCTAAACTGATTAATCTTCAAAACGTTCTGAGAATGCATATGACCTATTCCTCTTCCCTCGCACCTTAATGCTGTCACAGGTACATGTCCGTGGGAGAATCCTTCGGTTCTCATAGTCTGCATTCATTTGCAGAATTCCTACATCATCACATAAACTCTCTTGAAGCTAGTTCCTGTTGGTCCAGAAAAAGAAAGCCTTTGAAGCCTTTGAAAGTTTTGAAGCCTTTCAAGTTAAAGTTTATGGCTTCAGAAGCAGCAGCAAGGAAGGGGGGAAGACAGAGACGTGAGGGAACTTCCAAAGATCTTCCTGAAGACTTGGCAGAAATGTACAAAACAGATCCAGAAGAGAGCTATGGGCAGCGCAAGACCCGAATCCAATGGATTCGACGCTATTGGGTAGAACAGTGGTTCAAATACCGCTTCGTCACTCAGGAGTATGCAGAGAAATATGCCATCAAGAGGCCATGGGGGGATATCCGTTTCAAGAACCTCTTACCCAGAACCAAAGATGAAGCCATTGCGCAAGGCTTCTACCCATGCATGGTCCGAGGACCACAGCCTAATGATGCGCATCCGTCGTCACTCCTCTCGTGTCGTGACGACAATCTCTTCAAGCGCAACTTCCAGTTTGCCCAAAAGTCAGCGAAGCTAAACAAGAAGAAATTCGGGTTTGACTTCAACCCTGGTCCCTCCTCACCAAGGGCAGATGGCACACGCGACGCCGAACCCAATATCATCGGTCCTTTTGCCAATCTTGAGGGCCTGATCACTCACATCTTAGTACAAGGGGCTGCCGTGAATGACCCTCCAGCTGACTCTGAGTCTGATGAAGCTCCTGCTGTGCCGAAGCCAAAGCAGATGAAGAAACCAAAAGCTTCAAAGCCGGCCCCTGGCTCAAAAATCTCAAGGGCAAAGGCTTTGAAAACTGCACCTCCTGAAGTCAGTGTGCAGTCTGAAGACGTATCCCACGTCTCCAAGCCCTAGAAGGAAAAGGAGCCCCAGCAACAAACAGGCAAAGAGCTCACTGCTGCTGCCATTCTGCGCAGCGAAGCCATTGATCTATCAAGCGATGAAGATCTGGGAGATGACGCTCTAGAGCAGCTTATCAAAAGCAAAGAAGAAGCCGAAATCTTCAACAATCTGCCTCTCTTTGATGTCGCCATCATCCACAGCTTCGTCGATGAATGGTTTGACTCACCAGACATAAGCTTCAATGATCTGCAGCTGCCAGTTGGCCTCAGTGTCGCCTTCCAAGGCGCAATTGCTTCAGAACTGGCCATTGCTCAGCGCATTGTTGAGCTGAAGCAGAAAATTGATCACGAAAAGGCTCAGTTCAAGAAGCACATGGCCAGCCTCAGCGTGCAGGAAGTGAGGAGTTTCAAAATCATGCTGCATGAGCTCAAAGAAAACTTTCTGAAGAAGCGTGCTGAAGCTCAGGGCTCGCGTGAAAGGATGAAGTCTTTGGCAGACAAATGTGTTCAAGCCTACAACGAGGCTGAAAAGCGCAAGGCACTTGGGCGTCCTGGCATCGACCCCAAGATGGCCGCGAAGAAGAAGAAGGAGCCAGCTGTGAATGAACCAGAGGCACCTAGGCAAGAAGCGGTTCAAATTGTCTTCCCCACTGCAATGACTGGCTCGAAGCCAAAGAGCCGGTCAACAGCTTCAGAGCTAAAGAAGACAAGAACTGCAGAGGCTGAAGCCAGAAAAAGGAAGAGCACTGAAGCCTCTCCTATTGCCCCCAGCAAAAAGAAGCGCAAGATCAAGAAATCTCGGGCTCCTCCCACAGAGCCCTTGATGGTTGAACCTCTCTCTGTCCTTCATCCCAATGCAGAAAGAAGACTGACAGTTCATGAGCCTGCTCCCACGGAGGCTCCTGAAGCTGAAGACATACCAGCAGCCAACCCAATAGCTGCTGAAGACATTGGTCATCAAGACAATGTACAAGATGATGCAGCCCTTCCTCAGCTTGAAACAAGCGAACTCATCAGTATTGGCCGTCCTCTGTCGCCAATGGCACAAGATGAGTCATGGGCGGATCGCCCTCAGGAGGAAGAAGACTTTGAGGTTCATCCCACTCCGACCCCACAAGCGTCGTCTGCGTTCCGTAGGCTTCGCAAAGGTCCACGGCCTCAAGTCCATACTGCAGAAATTCCGGCTGCATCAGCCGAAGACAATGAAGAAGCACCACCAGAACCCACTTCCCCGCTCCATCAAGATGCAGTTCTCCATGAGAACGTGCCTGAGGTTGTCCCTCCAACTACACAAGAGGAGGAAGAAAATGCTGCGGCTCCCACCACAAACACTGAAGCCAATGTGGAGCCCGCCCCACCAAATGCTTCAGCGGACAGCGAAGCTACCGAGCCAGACACTTCTGTTCCTGAGTCTGCTGCAGGTCCTCAATTCGATTATCATATTGAGCACAGGCCTCATGTCCAGAAGCCAGTCCCAAGGCTTCCAAGGTTCCTAGGTCCTGCATCAGCACCTGGTTCCTTTGACATCAACAGCTTCAAGGCAGACAATACAGTTTTTAATAGCTCCAAGAACCCCTATTCAAGGGAAAGGATTGTATCAGACAGGTTCTGGAGCTATTCTCAGTGCAGCTATTACTCATGCATCTTATACAACCAAGGTCGCATCTTTCCCCACAAGCGCCTTGAGGTTGAAGCCATTGCTGGTCTGCCATGTCTTGAGGAAGCCTTGGATTGCTTCAGGCAAGTGGGTCTGCTTCCGTTTGTCACAGATGAAGAGCACTGGAATGAAGAGCTTCTGCTTCAGTTCTATGCCACCCTCCACATTAAAGGATACAACAGAGATCCGATGACTTGGGTCCTGGAGTGGATGACCGGAAATGTCCATCATGAAGCCAATGCATTTGATATCATTGAGCTCACCGGCCTGCCCACTCCTGGCGAATACTATGAGGAAGGCTGTCAACTACATGCTGAAGCTATTGAGAGCATATTCCAGAGGCCTGAGCCAAATATGAGTCAGATGCTCTCAATGATGAAGCCATTGCCTCAGGATGCACCCTATCCAACTGAGTTCTTCGTTGAAGACCTAGAGTACCTGCCCAGGACCATATATCACATTATCCGGCGGACTCTCTGGCCCATTAAGGGACACTCACCACATGCCAAGATCGATGGTGCAATGAAGACTATGATATTCTGTATCCTTCATGGCAAATGGTTCAACGCACAGGATTTCTTCATACGCCAACTTGCAGTGTCAGGCTCTGAATTATTTGGTTTGAAGTTCTATGCTCCTTGGGTGATGAGGCTAATCAAACTGCACTCTACGATCTCGTATCAGCCCTCTGCCCGAAACCATCGGATCTTCTTGCCAGATGTGGATACCTCTACTGAAGCAATATACCCTGAGCCTTCCAAACAACCGATAAGTCTTCAGAATGCAGAACACCAGAGCTTCACGCAGAATGTTGAAGGTGTTGAAGCCATATCCAGGGTCTATCCGTTGGCTGGCACTACACGTGCATCAACATCTACTGAAGCTACAGACAGCACAAATGCTCCAAGACCCAAGAAGCGTGCTCGTGTCCTCACTGACTGAGAGCTTCTTGTGGCCCTTCACCAAAAGCAAGATAGGCATCACGACTGGCTAAAGCGTCAGATGAAGAGCCTCTTGGTGGATGTCAATCGTCTTCAAAACCTAGCCACCAAGAATGCTTTTGTCACTCATGAGACGTGCCGTCGTACATGGAAAGGGCTCTCAATGATATGCACTGAAGCTGAACTTGAAGAGGATGGCTTCACAGAGCGCTTCAAATTTGACACCACACCTCCGAGAAGGGCTGTGATGCGCAACACACCGTCACTTGAAGACTCTGAGTTTTCTTCATCTGCTGTCACAGTTACTGCAAGGATCATTGATGAAGACAACGATGCTACATCACCACCATCTGCTTCAGCACATCCAAGTTCTGCACCGCCAAACAACTCCACCGACCATGCTGCGCCTGGGAACGCATAGAAAACTCTATGTCTTCAAACCTTTTTGGTCATTACTGACAAAAGGGGGAGAAGCATATGATGTTTATAGTCTTCAAGTGGGTCAATATGGGCGGGTGCCTTATGTTTTTGTTATAGTTTGCCTCGTGTTTACAACTCTTGCTTTTACTTTATTTGGTTCTTTGAGTTGTAAACACTAAAACTCGATGGTCGTCTGCTACTTGTTTGCCACTCTGTTTGCGAAGATAAATTCCGTCTGTGTGACGATAAATTCCGCACTCATCTCATTCTACAGACGTCCATTTTCCATTATGCATGTCATTATCTTCATATACTTTCACATGCATAGTGGATTATCATCATAAGCTAAAGAGGATCTCCTCAAGTACAACCTGCCATGTGCATTTGCATTCCAAAAGCAAATTAATCTATATGCACATCTTCAGGGGGAGCCTTTGCAACTTATGATGACAATTCCCTACCCTTTACAAACTTCACACATTATATTCCCTGTTGAAAACTTCAACTAGTTTGTCATCAATCACCAAAAAGGGGAAGATTGTAAGTGCATCTGCCACCCCTAGTTGGTTTTGGAATATTGACGACAAACCTAGTTGAGGGACTAATGTGTTTGTGAGAATTGCAGGAAAACACAGGTAGAAGTCCCTCATTGATTCGGTTTTACTACCAGAGATGACCCCTAAAAATGTACGAAGACATTGAAGACAAAGGTGGTATATGAAGATATTCACATTGAAGACTATGACAAAGGAAGTCACGTTATGAAGCCTATGGAGCTCGAAGTCTTAGATCTTTCATAGTTCCTTTTCTTTTGTGTTGAGTCATAGGAACCACCGTACTGTTAAGTGGGGTCCAGGAGAACCAGTCAGAATGACTGAAGTGATGCCTAAATCAAAAACCTATGTCTTCGAGCGAAGATAATGAGAGCGAGTCTTGTCCAGAGCCGGACAAGTCAGATTTGCTTGTAGCCCAAGTAAAGTTGCCATGAGAGTTTGAAATCTGACCGTTGCGACACGTGTCAGTTCCTTAGTGACCTAGGGTCATTTCGGACAAATCAGGTCGGGTTGCCAAGTGGCTATAAATAGCCCACCTCCACAACCACAAACGGTTGGCTGCTCAGATTTCAGTGCACGGCTTTTGTTGTTTGAGAGCAACCCACCTCGAAGCCTTTGAGAGAAAATTTCTAGCGAGGAGAAAAGCCCTAACCACCCAGAGCCAGAGAACATTGGGCATCACTTAAGTCTTCTTGTCTGTGTGATCTGAAGACTTATTACACTTGAGGACTGTGCATCCCCAGACGGTTAGGCGTCGCGTTCAGAGCATCCAAGAGACATTGTGGATTGCCAGTGAACGAAGTCTGTGAAGGTTTGGGAGTCTACCTTGAAGACTTACCAGAGTGATTGGCGAGGACTAAGTGACCTTAGCTCAAGGAGAATACGGTGAGGACTTGGTGTCCTGAGCTGCGTGTTCAGGACTGGGTGTCCGGGACTGTGTGTCCTAAGGTTTAAATACCTAGCCGCTCCAACCAGACGTACAGTTGTCACAACAACTGGAACTGGTCCAACACATCATTGTCTTGAACGAGTCACTGGTTTCATCTTCACTTCCTTTTACTTACTATTACTCATTGTGAAGCCATTGCATGCTTGCTATATCTTTTGTCTTCACAACATAACTGTATGATTTTTTTGGCTTCATAACTTCTTCCTACCTGATCCTTATTACACTGCAGCTACTTGTCATTGTGCTTTCACTCTGTTGAATACTTGATCATGGCTTGCCTAGTGCAATCTAACTTCCGCTGCATAGTGATAGGCATATCTCTACTGTTTGTCTTCATAACTTCCATGTTTTGAATACTTTCATAAAAATCGCCTATTCACCCCCCCTCTAGTCGATATAACGCACTTTCACATACCTCAGTCGATGTTGGGTCGTCTGGATGGCCAGGGCGAGATCAAGGGGTGAGGGGCAACGTGACCAGTTAGTCTCCTAAGTCGCGATGCTCAGGAGTCCCCCTTGACGTGTAAACATCCCTCGGGAAGGAGATGCAACAGTAGGCCTTAGCGTTCTGCGTCGGCAGGTGTCGGATTTCAGGTTCCGGCAGACCCTTGAGGTTCGAACACTGGGGTGCACGCGGAGATTTCGCCTTCTACCTACCTGCACCCCTCCGCCTCGCTAAGATCTAAGCTATGGAAAGAACAGCACAAGAGACATAGGGTTTATACTGGTTCGGGCCACCGTTGTGGTGTAATACCCTACTCTAGTGTGTGGTGTGGTGGATTGCCTCTTGGGCTGATGATGATGAGCAATACAAGGAAGAACAGCCTCGCGAGGGTCGGTTCTTGGCTGGGGGGATGAACTGCTAGGAGGAGTTCAGTCACCCTTCTCTCTCTCTCTCTCTCTTCTTGACTCTCTCTCTGATTTTGATCTGATCTCCCATCTCCTCTACCCTATGGGTGGCTAGTCCTATTTATTGGCAAAGGCCCTGGGCCTCTTCCCAAATATTGAGCGGGAAGGGCGCCAACAATTGGCCATTTTGAAGGGGAACATCTGGTACACTTATCCTGACTAAAGTTGGTCCTCGCCTGCCAAAGGCTCTGGTGGTGACGCTGGCTTGGGCTCCAAAATGACTTCCTCCCTGCCGTTGGACTGGTCTTGGTCTCGTTGCACCGAAACGGGTGCCTTTGCTTGATGCTCTCACCTGCGCTTGCTCCCTTTGCACCAAAGAGGAAAGGAGGAAACTGCGCGGCTGGTGCCCGCCTGGCGCCTTCGGTCGTCATGGCTTGCATCACGGGCACCTTGTGAGGTACCCCGCCTTGATCTCCCCGCCTCCTTGCGAGCCAGCCTGATGAGGCCGTGCTTGAGGAAGCTCCGTGTCGTCTGCCCCACGAGGCTTGACCCCTCGCGAGGGTCTTGGGTCTGTGTTGATGAAGATGGGCCGTGCTGGACCCCTCCTCGAGCCACGCTGCAGGCCGCAGGCAGGCAAGTCTGGGACCCCCGTTCCTAGAACACCGACAGTAGCCCCTCGGGCCCAAGGCGCATCCGGACTTGGCTGTGTAGGGAGGCGAAAGGGCAAGAGCGAAGCGCCGCGGGCCCTAACAGCCTGCGGCCTTGGGCGCCGCGTGGCGGTTGATTGGACATGGGCGTCTCCACTTCCCATGGCGCCTCGGCAACTGCACGGACTGGACAAGTCCCTGCATGCAAAGCGGGTCATGATTACCTGCGATCGTGGAGGTCGGAGGTTGGCCTTCGCTGGCTATAAGTACGGAACGGCGCGCGCCCTTCCAGTCCATCCCTTCTTGCTTCTCCTTCTTCCCGGTCCTTGCTCTGTCTTGCTGCGATGGCTCCGATCTGCCGGTTCTCGGCGGCAGAGAAGGGAAAGGCTCCCCGAGGGGAACCAGACCCGCTCCCGCCGAAGAAACGGCTTGTCCTTCGCGGCTGGGACGAGGGGGCCCATCAGGTGGTTTCGAGGCCCTGGTGCGAGCGGCCACCGCCGGGGTTCCCGCTTCCCTTGTACGCCCACATTGAGGGCTCTGAAGGAGTCGACGCCGATCGCCACGGGCGGCACCGCCATCGGCGCCGACGGGTCACGAAGGTGTGGGTCGTCCCCCCTGGGGTCCACACCGAGGGCTCCTCCCGAGAGTTCGTGCTCCACGCCGCCATGCCTCCTCACTCTTGGATTCGCCTTCCTTCCTTCTTCGCCTCCATCATCCCGTAGGGAGAACTCCTGAAGCATTGGCTGCAGCACGCCGACTGCAACACCCTCGCGACCGAGGAAGAGGGCAGTTGTTGCCCCGGGCGAGGTCTTCATGACTCGAGGCTAGAGCGAAATCGCCCGGGTTTGCAGGACAAGAGGCGCCCTCGCGATCCACTTGGAGTACGACGGTGCTTCAGTGATGTTCTTCAAGGTCTTCGATGCTAACGGGCGCCGGCTGGAGTGCTGCCCCGGGAGTGGTGGTCGGGACCCTGCTACGGCGAGGACTAGGCCCGCCGACCGCTCCCTTGGGGGCCCCTCAGGCGGCGGAGGCATCGGAGGTTCCAGCGACTCCGGCGAGCTCTTCGCGACTCCGGAGACGAGCGACGACAGCTACGAGCCCCCGAGCCAGCACCGCTCCTGGAGCAGGGCGGGCTCGTCAGGCCGTCGCCGACTCTAATCTGGATGGGGTTGGCGCCGGTGCTTGACGGCCCACTGTTGATGATGGCGTCTTTTCCAGAGGCGCGTGTAGTTAGCGTCCTTTTAGGATCTGTTCCCTGCGAGGAATCAAAGACGCGTCCCATGGGGGCTTGTAAGGTGCCTGTGATCCTGTTTTGTTAATATAACCCTTGTTGTAGAATTGTGCGAGTTGCTCATTCCGTCTTAGCTCAGTTCTCCCTTTCGAACCTCACAAGGGCTTGGTGCTCTGCGCCGACAGGTCCCAGTCCCAAGGCGGCTTCAGCCGTTGTTGGTATGCCAGGTCGCGATGCCATGGTCAAGGCTAGGAGGTGAGCGACCCAGGGTCCGGTAAGAGCCCCTGAGTCGCGATGCTCAGGAGGTCCCCTTTGGCGCTCAAGCAGCCGTCGTTCGGTGAGAAAGGAGAGCGGCGTTGCTAACACGGGATTGCATTAGGTGCGGGGATGGTGCCACGGTAGCTGGTGCTTCCGGGTGGTGACTTATCTCGATAATCAGGGGCCGCTCTCTGGTGTGTCGCCGGGTCCGTGCATCGGCAGGCGTGAGGTTGCTCGGCGAGGTCCTCGCGTGTCCCTCCCCTCTTGCCTTTGCTCCCCTTTCTGCTCTACGTCCTCGGGTCCCGGCCCTCGAGCGAGTCTCAGCCGTCGCTGGTATGCCAGGTCACGATGCCGTGGACAAGGCCAGAGGGTGAGGGCTGGAGAGCCAGTAGGAGCCCTGAGTCGCGATGCTCAGGCACCCCCCCTTTAACGTGCAAGCGGTTCGCGCGGATGAGAGTGAAGGAGACACCGCAAGGGCATAGAAAGAACGAGGGGTTGCCATGACAATTGACAGTCAGCCGTTGGTTGCTTCCGAGGGGCGATGAGGCACTGAAGGCTTGACGAGGTGGCGCCATGCGGGGTGCTGCGGCCAGAGCTCAGCCATTCAGGTTTATCGACATTGCAGGGATGGACCCATGCGCAAGCGTCGTGCCGTTTGGGAGCAGCTCCGTCAGTTGGCGTCAGTTGAGCGGGCAACTAGGTCAAACACATTAGCCGCGAAGGAGTGGATTCATTCAAATAGATGCTGGGAAGGCGGACATCACTGGGTCAGGCCCGAGCGACTTGGGGATGATGCAGCCTGAGGGGTGCCCCCAACAAGGTAAGGTAACAACATAAAATAAAAGGGATACATGCCGCAGGGACGGACCCACGCGGCCTAGAAATAATGCAGCCCTGGGGGGCGCTCCCAGCTGGAAATGAAACTTGAAAGATGTCACCTGATGATGTTGAGGACGAAGGAGTGTTGGCGTAGCAGACTCGGTGGGCTGCGGAAGCCGATCCTCACGAGCCCCCAGGCCCAGGGGCCTCGGGAGGCTCTGGAGGCGCTGGTGGCTCCTCGCGAACCATCTCCATCTCCGCGGGGGCTGCGGAACGCCTGGCCTCTTGAGCCTCCATGATGCCCCTCATGAGGCGCTGGTACGTGGCAGCCGCGTTCAGCAAGCCGTAAGGCATGCGAACGTAGCTGTGGGGTGGACCTTCGTAGCGCCCCACTCGCGAGGGCCAGAGGCGCTCCAAAGAGGCAACTCGATTGAGCCCTGGTATGTCGATGCAGACGCGCAGCCCACCATCCTCGCCTGGATGGGGAGCCACAGCTGGTAGGCGGCGGCCGCCTCTCGTGACTCTTGACTCCTGTAGCTCCTGAATGGCCTTGCTGATGAACTCCTGAGGGTCTGGCCCTCCTTGCCTTACTCCTTCTTGAGGGAAACGTGCTTCGAAACACGCCTCCATGTGGTTCCCAAGCGCCTCCCTCATGACCTTAGCCAGGTCGGTGGCCCTCCAGGGGAGAGCCCCCGAGCCCTGCCTGAGGAGGGCGCCGGGCATGCTTTCCTATGCGATGGAAGGAGGTTCCCCCTGGGCAGGCGCGGGCCCTGAGGGGCCTGCCTCCTGAGGGGCCGGGCCGAACGATGTCTTCTTCTTCTTGGGGGCGGTCTCGGGAAGCCTCCTGCTTCCGCGATCCGGGTCTTCCAGCGATGCGGCCTGAAAGGCTCGTTCCAGGGAACACACCGCGTCCTTCTCTTCACAGGGCACTGTGATGACTCCACCACTTCCTGGCATCTTGAGGACGTTGTAGCCGTGGTGAGTTATGGCCATGAACTTGGCCAGCGCTGGGTACCCAAGGATGGCGTTGTACGGCAGGCGAATGTGAGCGACGTCGAAGTCGATGAACTCGGTGCGGTAGTTGTCGCATGCCCCGAAGGTGACAGGGAGGCAAACCTGCCCAATCGGGACCGTGGAGCCGTCGGTGAGTCCGGAGAAAGGCTTGGTTGGCTGAAGCTGGTTGTAGGGCACTTGGAGATTGTTGAATGTTTCCACGGACAGGACGTTGAGCCCTGCCCCGCCATCGATGAGGGTCCTGGTGACCACCATGTTGCTGATGATTGGGGAACAAAGCATCGGGAGGACTCCGGCTGTGGCCGCACACTTGAGCTGATCTGCTGAGCTGAATGTGATGGCGCACGCCGACCACCTGAGAGGGCGTGTGGCTTCGAGCTTGGGGAGGACTGCATTCACTTCGCGGGCGAACTGCTTGAAGATGTGTTCAGAGGCTGGGGCTTGAGCCCCGCCCAGGATGCAGGCGATCGCGCGCGGCTCCTGGAAGCCCCCAGCCCCCTCGTCCTGATGGCGGTCCTCGTTTCTCCTTGGCTGCGGCGGCAACGGAGGGAGGCCTGCGTTGCCTGGCGGGCGATCCTCGCGAGGCTGATCCCTCCAGTCTCCCTCGCGAGGCGGGTCTTGCCATCGATCCTCGCGAGGTCGATCACGCCACCCTTGGCGCGGGCAGCGGTCTTCCCAGCGTCCTGCGTTCCTTCCTCCTCGTCGACCGTAGCCCCGGTCACCGCGGTCGGGGCGACGGCCGATCCTTCCTTCTCGCACGGCTCGGAGCTCTTGACATTCGTTGGTGTTGTGGGTGTGGAGGTCGTGGTACACACAGTACCGACAGCCCTTGGAAGATTCGGGCTGGTCTCTGCCCCGCTTGGTGTCTGGTTCTGCCGCGATCACGGCAGCCCCCTTGCGCTTCACATCCTTGGCCTTGGGCTTCTTCTCTTCTGGGTTCGCGGCAGGCAGCTTGAGGAAGGAGAGACGCCCTTCTTCATCCCTGGCGCACTTGGTTGCCAAGTTGAACAACTCCAAGGAAGTGCACAGGTCTTCATGCATCGCCAGCTCCTCCTTCATCTTGACGTCGCGCACGCCGTCAGAGAAGGCTGAGATGATGGCCTCCTCGGTCACCTTGGGAATCTTGAGGCGTGCATTGTTGAAGTGCTGGATGTACTTCTGTAGGGTCTCTCCAAGTTGTTGCTTGATGCAGCGCATGTCGCTCACGGCAGGTGGCCGGTCGCGAGTACCTTGGAAGTTGGCGATGAAGCGGGTGCGCATCTCGTCCCAGGAGGAGATAGTGCCTGGAGCCAGGTTCAGGAGCCAGGTGCGGGCCCCATCCTTGAGCGCCATGGGAAACCAGTTCGCCATGACCTTCTCGTCTCCGTTGGCAGCTTCGATTCCCAGCTCATAGAGCTGGAGGAACTCCGCAGGGTCGGCCATGCCGTCGTAACAAGGAGGTAGGTCTAGCTTGAACTTGCCAGGCCACGCGACGCTGCGTAGCTCGGTGGTGAAGGCACGGCAGCCTGCTGTGGCCACGGGAGGCCTTGGGTGACGGAGAGCTTTGTCTTGCATGTCCCCACGTGCTGCAGCTGGGAGCAGCGCGGGGTCTTGACGTGCGGGAGCAGGAGCATGGTCGCGACGTGCTGGAGCAGGGAGCGCCTGGGCAGCTTCTTGCGGGTGAGGGACTTCTTGGCAGCTCTACTCTTGCCGCACTGGCACCTGACGGGGCGGGTTCCACGCAGGGGCCATGCGCCTTGGAGCCATGGCGCCTTCTTGAGGAGGAGGCATCTGGGGCGCCCCTGGAGCTTCGTCGCCCGCGCGGGGCGGGGCGCGGTGCAGCAAAATGGACGGCGCAGGAGAGCCCCCTGCGGCGCGGACGAGCTCGGCGAGGCGGTCGAGCCATTCTTTGTAGACGTCGTCAATGGGACGGTAGCGCAGGAGCTCGTTTGCCGCGATGAGCACAGCTCGAGCCTCCATGGGTGCGCGGAGCGCGCAGGACGAAGAACCAGCTGGGATGAGCGAGGGAGGAGCGGTGCGGCCGTCTTGCCGCATGGACGGATGCTGAGACGACGCTTGCTGCTCGTCCCCCACCGGGCCGGTGGCGGCGTTGACGGCAGGTGACGGGGAACGGCGAGGACGCCCGCCGACAAGAGCCATCTGGGTGATGCGGGAAGCGAGAGCGGCCCGGCGCTCGGCGCGGGCCTGACGAGCGTCAGACATGGACGCGATGGTCGGAGGAGAACGGGGTGGTGGAAGACGAATTCCGGCGCACCCCTACCTGGCGCGCCAAATGTCGGATTTCGGGTTCCGGCAGACCCTTGAGGTTCGAACACTAGGGCGCGCGCGAAGATTTCGCCTTCTACCCACCTACACCCCTCCGTCTCGCTAAGATCTAAGCTACGGAAAGAACAACACAAGAGACATAGGGTTTATACTGGTTCGGGCCACCGTTGTGGTGTAATACCCTACTCCAGTGTGTGGTGTGGTGGATTGCCTCTTGGGATGATGATGATGAGCAATACAAGGAAGAACAGCCTCGCGAGGGTCTGTTCTTGGCTGGGGGGATGAACTGTTAGGAGGAGTTCAGTCACCCTTCTCTCTCTCTCTTCTCGATTCTCTCTCTGATTTCGATCCGATCTCCCATCTCCTCTACCCTGTGGGTGGCTAGTCCTATTTATAGGCAAAGGCCCTGGGCCTCTTCCCAAATATTGAGCGGGAAGGGCGCCAACAATTGGCAATTTTGAAGGGGAACATCTGCAATTATCCTGACTAAAGTTGGTCCTCGCCTGCCAAAGGCTCTGGTGGTGATGCTGGCTTGGGATCCACAATGACTTCCTCCCAGCCGTTGGACTGGTCTTGGTCTTGTTGCACCAAAACGGGTGCCTTTGCTTGATGCTCTCGCCTGCGCTTGCTCCCTTTGCACCAAAGAAGAAAGGAGGACACTGCGCGGCGGGCGCCCGCCTGGCGTCTTTGGTCGTCATGGCTTGCATCACGGGCACCTCGTGAGGTACCCCGCCTTGATCTCCCCGCCTCCTCGCGAGCTAGCCTGATGAGGCCGTGCCTGAGGAAGCTCCGTGTCGTCTGCCCCGCGAGGCTTGACCCCTCGCGAGGGTCTTGGGTCTGTGTTGATGAAGATGGGCCGTGCTGGGCCCCTCCTCGAGCCACGCCACAGGCCGTAGGCAGGCAAGTCTGGGGACCCCCGTTCCCAGAACGCCGACAGCAGGGCCCGGCCCCTCGCATACCTCAGCCGCCATTGGGTCGTCTGGATCACCAAAACGAGACCAAGGGGTGAGGGGCCACATGACCAGTTAGGATGCTGAGTCGCGATGCTCAGGAGCTCCCTTGACGTACGAATAGACCTCCATACATTTCCTCGCCGAGGTCCCGCTCGGGAGGGGCGCGCAAAGACCAGGTCCGAGGGACTGCTAACCCACAAGTATAGGGGATCGCAATAGTTTTCGAGGGTAGAGTATTCAACCCAAATTTATTGATTCGACACAAGGGGAGCCAAAGAATATTCTCAAGTATTTGCAGCTGAGTTGTCAATTCAACCACACCTGGAAACTTAATATCTACAGCAAAGTATTTAGTAGCAAAGTAATATGATAGTAGTGGTAACGATAGCAAAAGTAATATTTTTGGGTTTTATAGCGATTGTAACAGTAGCAGCAGAAAATTAAATAAGCGAAGAACAATATATGAAAAGCTCGTAGGCAATGGATCGGTGATGGGGAATTATGTCGGATGTGATCGATCATGCAACAGTTATAACATAGGGTGACACAGAACTAGCTCCAGTTCATCAATGTAATGTAGGCATGTATTCCTAATATAGTCATACGTGCTTATGGAAAAGAACTTGCATGACATCTTTTGTCCTACCCTCTCGTGGCAGCGGGGTCCTACTGGAAACTAAGGGATATTAAGGCCTCCTTTTAATAGAGTACCGGACCAAAGCATTAACACATAGTGAATACATGAACTCCTCAAACTATGGTCATCACCGGGAGTGGTCCCGATTATTGTCACTTCGGGGTTGCCGGATCATAACACATAGTAGGTGACTATAGACTTGCAAGATAGGATTAAGAACTCACATATATTCATGAAAACATAATAGGTTTAGATCTAAAATCACGGCACTCGGGCCCTAGTGACAAGCATTAAGCATAGCAAAGTCATAGCAACATCAATCTCAGAACATAGTGGATACTAGGGATCAAACCCTAAGAAAACTAACTCGATTAGAGGATAAATCTCATCCAACCCATCACCGTCCAGCAAGCGTACGATGGAATTACTCAATCACGGTGGTGAGCATCATGAAATTGGTGATGGAGGAAGGTTGATGATGATGATCGCGACGGATTCCCCTCTCTGGAGCCCCGAACGGACTCCAGATCAACCCTCCCGAGAGAGTTTACGGCTTGTGGCGGCTCCGTATCATAAAATGCGATGAATCCTTCTCTCTGATTTTTTCTCCTCGAACACGAATATATGGAGTTGGAGTTGAGGTCGGTGGAGCGTCAGGGGCCCATGTGGCAGGGAGGCGCGCCCAGGGCGGTAGGGCGCGCTCCCCACCCTCATGGACAATGTGTGGGACCCATGACGTGGATTCTTCTTCCAGTATTTTTTATATATTCCAAAAATAATCTCCGTTGATTTTTAGGTCATTCCGAGAACTTTTATTTCTGCACAAAAATAACACCATGCAATTCTGCTAAAAACAACGCCAGTCCGGGTTAGTTCCATTCTAATCATGCAAGTTAGAGTCCAAACAAGGGGAAAAGTGTTTGGAAAAGTAGATACGACGGAGACGTATCAACTCCCCCAAGCTTAAACCTTTGCTTGTCCTCAAGCAATTCAGTTGATAAACTGGAAGTGATAAAGAAAAACTTTTACAAACTTTGTTTGCTCTTGTTGTTGTAAATATGTAAAGTCAGCACTCAAGTTTTCAGCAAAGATTATGAACTAACCACATTCGCAATAACATTTAGGTCTCTTGTTTACTCATATCAATGGCATAATCAACTAGCGAGCAATAATAATAAATCTCGGATGACAACACTTTATCAAGACAATCATAATATGATATAACAAGATGGTATCTCACTAGCCCTTTCTGAGACCGCAAAACATAAATGCAGAGCACCTTTAGAGATCAATGACTGACTAGACATTGTAATTCATGGTAAAAGAGATCCAGTCAAGTCATACTCAATGTAAACTAACAGTAATGGATCCAAAAGACAGCGGTGCTCTCCAACTAGTGCTTTTTAATAAGAGGATGATGACTCAACATAAAAATAAATAGATAGGCCCTTCATAGAGGGAAGAAGGGACTTGTAGATGTGCCAGAGCTCGGTTTTGAAATAGATATGAATAGTATTTTGAGTGGTATACTTTCATTGTCAACATAACAACAGAGAGATCTCGATATCTTCCATGCTACACACATTATAGGCGGTTCCCAAACAGAATGGTAAAGTTTATACTCCCCCTCCACCAACAAGCATCAATCCATGGCTTTCTCGAAACAACGAGTGCCTCCAACTAACAACGAGTGCATGGGACTGGGCATCCTGATGACCAGCCATTTTCTCATGAGTGAGGAGCGGAGTCCACTCCTCTTGAGAATAACCCGCCTATCATGGAGGATACATACAGCCCTAGTTGATACATGAGCTATTCAAGCATACAAAACAGAATGTTTATTTGAAGGTTTAGAGTTTGGCACATACAAATTTACTTGGAATGGCAGGTTGATACAGTATATAGGTAGGTATGGTGGACTCATATGGAACAACTTTGGGGTTTATGGAATTGGATGCACAAGCAGTATTGCCGCTTAGTACAAGTGAAGGCTAGAAAAAGACTGGGAAGCGACCAGCTAGAGAGCGACAACAATCATGAACATGCATTAAAATTAATCAACACCGAATGCAAGCTTGAGTAGGATATAATGAACCATGGACATAAATATCATAGAGGCTATGTTAATTTTGTTTCAACTACATGCGCGAACATGTGCCAAGTCAAGCCACTCGAATCGTTCAAAGGAGGATACCACCCTATCATACCACATCACAACCATTTTAATAGCATGTTGGCACGCAAGGTAAACCATTATAAGCTCCTAGCTAATTAAGCATGGCATAATCAACTATAATCTCTAATTGTCATTGCAAACATGTTTCTTTCATAATAGGCTGAATCAGGAACGATGAACTAATCATATTTACAAAAACAAGAGAGGTCGAGTTCATACCAGCTTTTCTCATCTCAATAAGTTCATCATATAATCATCATTATTGCCTTTCACTTGCACAACCGAATAGTGTGGATAATAATAATAATAGTGCACGTGCATTGGACTAAGCTGGAATCTACAAGCATTCAATTCAAGAGAGAAGACAAGGTAATATGGGCTCTTTTTTAGATCAACAATAATGCATAAGAGAGCCATTCAACATTTACACGGGAAAAGAACAAGAAAAGAAACAAAACTATTTACACGGGAAAGCTCCCAACAAGCAAAAGAAGAACAAGAAATCTTTTTGGTTTTTCTTTTAATTATAACTACTACAACATGAAAAGTAAACTAGCTAAAAGCTACAACTAATTTTTTTTGTTTTTCTTAAGGTTTGTCAAACACACAAGAAGAAAGCATAGAAAGGGAAATAAACTAGCATGGATATAACAATGAAAAAGTACGAGAACCGACAACTAACATGAGTGTGTGAACAAGAATGTAATGTCAGTGAGAAGTATGTACTCCCCCAAGCTTAGGCTTTTGGCCTAAGTTAGTCTACTGCCATGGCTGGCCTGGCGGATATCCAAAGTTGTAGTTGGGGTCATACTGAGAAGGAGCCTCAGGTTGCCACTGGTTGGCAATCTCCTCCGGATCCCACTGGTAAACAGACTACCATGAAGGAACAAATTGTGGTTCTGGATCTGGCTCTGTAGCTGGTGTGGGGTTTCGGTAGGCATGAATGGCCTCTGGTGGAACAAGGTACTTGCCCGCAGATAAGTCAAACAAGGAAGGAGCATGCGAAGTGATAGTATCAGGGTCATTTTTATCAAAGATCAGATTGTACTTAAGCATCTTTTCCTTATTCTTAATGATAAAATCATGTGCTACCATACTCTTATAGTCTAGAAAAATAGGAGGCAGCAACTTCTCTTCCTTCTCATAATGCCTAATAGGTATGTTAAAGTGTGCAGCGAGGTGCGAGGCGAAGATACCTCCCAAGATGGGGCCCTTAGTACGGTTAAGATTTGACCGCTTTGCAACAATAGCGCCCATACTAAATGTGTCATCACGGAACAAGGCATGGCACAAAGTAACAATATCAGGGGCACTAAGGTTGCCACAGTTTCCGCGACCAATCAAGCATCTACTAGCAAATATTGCAAAGTAACATAGAATAGGAAAATGTATGCTAGTAATTATTGCATCGGAAACCTTCCTAGTTTCCCCTACAGCAATCATATCAATAAACCCTTCCACATCACTACGATGTGGTTCTTCTATGCTGCCTGTATAGGGTATCTTACAGACCCGGCAGAAACCAAAAAGGGACATCTCCTTATACTCATCATATAAATAGAAATCCACCGAAGGTGGTGACCTCCTAGCATGGAAATGAAAATTTTGCACAAAAATATTAGTGAGTAAGAGATACTGTTCGCGTTGGTTGTGGAGGAAGTCGGTGAGGCCTACATTCTCAGCTAACTCACAAAAATCATCACAAATCCCGACTGCTCTCAAGAAATCATCACAAGGCCATTCACACGGCCGAACTTCTGCGGTGCGAGGGAGATTATATTTGGGCCTCTTATCCTCCTCACTTTGCTTGTCCTTCGAGCTTTGGCTCGACGAGCCCCTCAAAAATCTCTTCATCTTTTTCTAAAAATTTCTGAAATTTTTTGTAACTTCAAAATAAAAGTGAACCAAACTCAAAAAAATTGATAGCAACTACTCCCACAAGTGCCTAGAGACTATATCATGCATTAAAACTACTTTTGACCATATAAATTTGACATGGAAGCTCAAGAACAGGGTCACCTGAGCAGCAAAAATTTGCAATGAATAAAGCACTAGAACAAAAACTAATTGGACCATTAGAGGAGTCACATACCAAAGAACAATCCCCCAAAGCAGTTTTGTGAATGGAGCTTTGAGCAAGGAGATCGAAAATGGCAGCAAGATGAGCTAGAACTCGTGCTTGAGATGGATGGTGATTTTTTTGGGAGGAAGAAGGAGTGTGTGGTGGCTGGAATAAATGGAGGGGACCCATGTGGGGTCCACGAGGCAGGGGGAGCGCCTAGGAGGTGGGCGCACCCTCCACCCTCGTGGGCATGTGGCTGCTCCCCCTGATGTGTTTTCAGTGCCAGATATTCTCAAATATTCTAGAAAAAATCATATTTAATTTTCAGGGCATTTGGAGAACTTTTATTTTCAGGGTATTTTTATTACACAGATAATTCAGAAAACTGACAGAAATTACTATTTTTGCTTTATTTAATATAAATAACAGAAAATAAAAAGAGGGTACAGAAGGTTGTGCCTTCTAACTTCATCCATCTCATGCTCATCGAAAGGAATCCACAAACAAGATTGTTCAAGTCTTGTTAACAAACTCATTCTGAATAACATGGAACCAGAGAAATTTCGAATAACACTATGTTACCTCAACGGGGATATGCATGTCCCCAACAATAAGAATATCATATTTCTTCTTGACATGAGGAAGAGGGAATTCAAAATCTCCAATAGTAATTGTTGAAAATTTTCCAATAGAATTGATACTGTGGACTTGAGGTTGTTTCCTCGGAAAGTGTACCTTATGATCATTACCATTAACACGAAAAGTGACATTGCCTTTGGTGCAATCAATAACAGCCCCTGCAGTATTCAAAAAGGGTCTTCCAAGAATAATAGACATACTATCGTCCTCGGGAATATCAAGAATAACAAAGTCTGTTAAAATAGTAAAGTTTGCAACCACAACAGGCACATCCTCCCAAATACCGACAGGTATAGCAGTTGATTTATCAGCCATTTGCAAAGATATTTCAATAGGTGTCAACTTATTCAAATCAAGTCTACGATATAAAGAAAGAGGCATAACACTAACACCGGCTCCAAGCTCACATAAAGTAGTTTAAACATAGTTTCTTTTAATGGAGCATGGTATAGTTGGTACTCTGGGATCTCCTAGTTTCTTTGGTATTCCACCCTTAAAAGTATAATTAGCAAGCATGGTGGAAATTTCAGCTTTCGGTATCTTTCTCTTATTAGTAACAATTTCCTTCATATATTTAGCATAATGATTCATTTTAAGCATATCAGTCAAACACATACGCAAAAAGATTGGTCTAATCATTTCAGCAAAACGCTCAAAATCCTCATCATACTTTTTCTTGGATGGTTTAGGAGGAAAAGGCATGGGTTTGTGAACCCATGGTTCTCTTTCTTTACCATGCTTCCTAGCAACAAAGTCTCTCTTATCATAACATTGATTCTTTGATTGTGGGTAATCAAGATCAACAATAGGTTCAATCTCTACATCATTATCATTACTAGGTTGAGCATCAACATGAACATTATCACTAGGTTCATGTTCATTACCAGATTGTATTTCAGCATCAGAGATAGAAATATCTTAGGATTCTCAGGTGTGTCTACAACAGGTTCACTAGAAGCATGTGAAGTCCTATCATTTTTCTTTTTCTTCCTCTTAGAAGGACTAGGTGCATCAACGTTATTTCTCTAAGAATCCTGCTCAATTCTCTTAGGGTGGCCCTCAGGATACAAAGGTTCCTGAGTCACTTTACCTCCTCTAGTTGCAACTCTAACAGCAAAGTCTTTATTCTTACTATTCAATTCATTGAGCAAATCATTCTGAGCTTTAAGTACTTGTCCTACTTGAGTGGTAACTATAGAAGCATGTATACTAATAAGTTTAAGTTCACCTTTAACACTAGCCATATAATCACTCAAGTGTTCAATCATATACGCGTTATTTTTCAATTGTCTACCAAAATAAGCATTAAAATCTTCTTGTGTAATCATAAAGTTATCAAATTCATCCAAACATTGGCTAGCAAACTTAGGAGGAGGGATTTCAGCTTTATCACATCCATAGAGAGAATTTACCTTTACTACCTGTGTCGGGTTATCAACACCACAATTTCTTCAATAGGCTGCAAATTAAGACCATGTAGTTCTTCAATAGGTAGTAAATTCTTAACATCTTCAACTTTAATACCTTTTTCATTCATAGATTTCTTTGCCTCTTGCATATCTTCAGGACTGATAAATAGAATACCCCTTTTCTTCGGAGTTGTCTTAGGAGTTAGCTCAGGAAGTGTCCAATTATTTTCATTAGTCAACATATTATTCAATAGAATTTCAGCTTGATCAACAGTTCTTTCCCTGAAAACACAACCAGCACAACTATCCAGGTAATCTCTGGAAGCATCAGTTAGTCCATTATAAAAGATATCAAGTATTTCATTTTTCTTGAGAGGACGATCAGGGAAAGCATTAAGTAATTGGAGAAGCCCCCCAAGCTTGTGGGAGACTCTTCTTCAATTTGCACAAAATTATATATTTCCCTTAAAGCAGCTTGTTTCTTATGAGCGGGGAAATATTTAGCAGAGAAGTGGTAAATCATATCCTGGGGACTACGCACACAACCAGGATCAAGAGAATTAAACCATATCTTAGCATCACCCTTTAATGAGAACAGAAATAATTTAAGGATATAATAGTAGCGAGTTTTATCATCATTAGTAAACAGGGTAGCTATATCATTTAATTTAGTAAGATGTGCCACAACAGTTTCAGATTCATAGCCATAGAAAGGATCAAATTCAACCAAAGTAATTAACTCAGGATCAGCTGAGAAATCATAATCCTTATCAGTAATAAAGATAGGTGAAGTAGCATAAGTAGGATCATATTTCATTCTAGCATTCAGAGTTTTTTATTTCACCTTAGCTAATAGTTTCTTCAGATCACTTCTATCATTGCAGGCAAGAAAGTCTCTCGCAGTTTCTTCATCCATAACATAACCCTTAGGCACAACAGGCCATTCATATCTACGGGGAGAATCTTCATCATCACTTTCATCAATATTATCAGTTTCAATAGTTTCATTCTCTCTAGCCCTAGCAAGTTGTTCATCAAGAAATTCACCTAGTGGCATAGTATTATCAAGCATAGAAATAGTTTCATCATAAGTATCATGCAAAGCAAAAGTGGCATCATCAATAACATGCGACATATCAGAATTGTCGGTGTTCTGGGAACGGGGGTCCCCAGACTTGCCTGCCTGCGGCCTGCGGCGTGGCTCAAAGGGGGGCCCAGCGCGGCCCATCTTCACCAACACAAACCCAAGACCCTCGCGAGGGGCTAAGCCTCGCGGGGCGGACGACACGGAGCTTCCTCAGGCATGGCCTCGTCAGGCTGGCTTACGAGGAGGCGGAGAGATCAAGGCGGGGTACCTCACGAGGTGCCCATGACGCAAACCATGATGACCGAGGGCACCAGGCGGGTGCCAGCCCGTGCAGTGTCCTCCTTCCCTCTTTGGTGCAAAGGGGGCAAGCGCAGCCGCGGAGTACCGAGGCATCAGGCAAAGGTTGCCATTTCGGTGCAACGAGACCAAGACTAGGAGGACTACGAGATGGAGGTCACCGTGGAGCCCAAGACGGCGTCATCACGAGAGCTTTGCGCAGGCGAAGACTACTTTTGTCAGGATAGCTAGTACTAGCTGTCCCCCTTCAAATTAGCCCGCCATTGTTGGCTCCCTTCCCGCTCGATTATTGGGAAGAGGACCAGGGCCTCTATAAATAGGACCAGCCACCCATAGAGCAAGGGGGGCGGGTTTTTGGAAGGATAGAGAAGATCAGGAAGAGAGAGAGAGAGAGAGAGAGAGAGAGAGAGAGAGAGAGAGAGAGAGAGAGAAAGGTGACTGAGCTCCTCCCAGCAGTTCATCGCCCTAGCCAAGAACAGACCCTCGCGAGGCTGTTCTTCCTTGTATTGTTCATCATCATCAGCCCAAGAGGCAATCCACCACACCACACACTGGAGTAGGGTATTACACCACAACGGTGGCCCGAACCAGTATAAACCGTACATCTCTTGTGTTGTTTTTG
>NC_057794.1:362075163-362085134 GCF_018294505.1 Triticum aestivum
GTTTTTGCCTTAGTTTTAGATCCTAGCAAGGCGGCGGGGGGGGGGGGTGCAGGTAGGTAGGAGGTGAAATCTCCGTGCGCACCCCAGTGTTCGAACCTCAAGGGTCTGCCAGAACCCGAAATCCGACATTTGGCATGCCAGGTAGGGGTGCGCCGGAGTCCACCTTCTACCGCTTCGCGCCTCGTCGCGTCATCGTCACCATGTCCGGCGACCAGGCGGGCAACCCAGATCCATGGGCGGCGTGGCCCGCCTGTGCAGAGCCGGTTGCCTTGGGCGACCCCGTGCCCCAGGCAGCTTGCGGTCCGCAGGGTGCTGCGGGCCGCGGGCGACACGGATAGGCTTCGACAGCTCTCATGCCGCGGCAGGCGAGGTAGGCAGCAAGGGCCTCCAATCACGCCGCGACCACGATGCCGTACACCCGCAGGGAGAAGGCGAACTCGAGGGCCGCGCTCACGGTGGCCCGAGAGCTTCTGCAGTGCAGGCTGCTGGAGGGCGGCCACGACGTGCTGCTGGAGCGAGTGGCAGAGCTCCTGGGCTTCGCCGCCTCGGGGGCTCACCCCTTCTCCACCCAGCTCCCATCTCAAGCCCAGGGCGGCCCGCGCGGGGGCTTCGCGCGCGCCCGCGGGATCCAAGGCTACTCCGACGCCAACGAAGCTGTCAGCACCGGACCGGCGGCGGCACTGCCCCCACTCCCGGTCCATGAAGAAGAAGGACTCGACGCGACCCGTGGCCCCAAGGGGCAGCCGCGCTGCCATCCCACGGTGGGCGCGTCAGGCAGGACCGCGTGGCATGCGGGGCATTACGGCGTGGCATTCGGGATGACGGCGCCGGAGGAATACGTGCCCATCATGATGGACCAAGGACACCCACACGAGAGTGAGCAAGGCTCGATCCTCAGCCCAAGCTGGGGGGACGAGGCGCCAGAAGCTGAGCCTTTCCGGGAGCCCCAGGACAGCCCTACCGGCCACGCTGGGGGCAACGGTTATTGGGTACCGCTAATCCTTCAGGAGCAGGTATACGCTAACCATGGATCGCAGGAGGTGCAGGTCACCACAGCGAGCAGCTGCCCCGCTCCCACGGTCTCCTGCCCCTCGGGAGGAGGGCGCAGGGGGCTGCAGGAGAGGGGCCGGGATCCGACATCACCACCGCGGCGTTCGGAGCAAGGTGTTCTCAGGAGGTAGGCCCTCCGCTGGGGAGGTGCCGCAGAGCCTGCCCCCGGCGGAGGACCCGTGGTCGTCGGGGGAACCGCTAGCGACCGCTCTACCCCATCGGTGGCGTCCTGGTTTCTGGTCGTCGTTGATGGCACTAGAGTGTGGCGCAAGGCGGGGCCCTCATCTGGCGATATGAAGCAAGGCCAGTACCTGTGAAGAAGGCCCAGTGCCTGTGAAGCTCGCCGCCCCGTGACACTCTCACGTAATAATGAGTGGGGCTGTACACGCCCCGGAGTCTCAGGGGTGCCGACCTCAGGCCCTGGGGCTCCCTCCCACGCCCAGTGGCAGCACTTAGCTCCACGCTGGTGACAAGACATCCAAGACTAGACTAGGTGCCGGACGCGACCTTTTGTTTGCTTTTGTTGCTTTTCCCTTTGGTTGCCGCTTTCCTCCGCTGGATTCAAGTTGGATTCGAATTTGAGATTTGCGTGTGTTCGGGGAAGGGGTGCTTAGTCTCGTTCGAGCAATTTCTCGCGCTTTGGTTACCGCTTCGCCTTAGCTGCCTCCTCTCGCGAGCCCCTCGCGGGCCGGGTCAGGCCTAGCTTGCGCGCAGCCCAGACTGCCGCAGACGTGACCTCTCAGGAGGGTGTTTTACTGCAGATCCTACGAACCCAGTCAGGGAACACTCAGGACACCACAACCTCACACAGGCTGCCTCAGGGCCAGCACGAAACAAAGGTAAACTAGCCGACCAGCGCGTCGCTTGGGCCAACCACTTGGCGCGGGCGCATGGGCAATGTCGCGTCTACTAATACAATGAACACAAGTTTTACATAAGGGCCCCCCCCTTCAAAATGCTCACACTGCAATCAGTCCGAAACCTGAGTTCTATTCATGCAGGGCAAGGAAGTAGGAGCGATGCACAATCAGTCGGATGAATCCCCCAATGCGTTCTCAGGAGCTCCACCCGAGCCATTGCTGGCGTCGCTGAACCCGCCATCACTGTCCGCGTCGCCGTCAGCGGCGTCAGGGCCGTTCACCACGCCGCTCTCAACGGCCGCCATGATCGCGTCGTCGTTGTCTGAAGCGAAGGCCCTGATAAGAGCGTCCACATTGTCCTCCACCCAGCGCGCCAGGTCGCCTCGGACGGCCTAGGGGACTAGGGCGATGACGGCGTCAAAATCGAAGCGGGGATCCATGTTCTGGAGGTGGCTGAAGACGCGAGAAAAGGCGCCCCCAAGTATGCCGCGGCTCCTCTCCTCCACCAACCTGTCAGCCCTGGCCGACCGCGCCTCCAGCTGCGTCACCACGTTAGTGAAGAACTGAAGATTGCCAGCATAGCTGACTGCGTGCGGCTCGCCAACGGCCGCCTCGCAGATGTTGCCTAAGGCTGTGTTGGCTCTCTCCCGGAGCGTGGAAAGCATGGGGCCGTGCTCATGCTCCAGGATCCGCCACTGACGGATCTCGTCCGCGTTCTGGCCCGCGACGACATCAGCCTCCTCCACCCGCTGGCGGAGAAGGAGCACCTCGGCCTGGGAAGCGGTCAACTCACCTTGCGCCACCTCAAGAGCGGCCTAGAAAGCGTCGGCCCGTCGCGTCGCCTCCTCCAGCTTGGCCCTCAAGGCAGCAGTCCTGCCTTCAGCTTCGGCCCGGATTAACCCCAGCTTCTCGTCGAACTCGTGCTCGAGGTTCAAATGCGCCATCGCCACTCGACGTCCGACCTCCTCCAGGACGCGGGCCTCCCGTGCGGCAACATCATCCTCCGCGTGCATCACCAAGCACTCCCTCGTCTCCAGACGCTCGTACTCATGGGTGCGTTCGGCGGCTTCCAGCGTCAGCGCCTCCTCATGCTTCTGGCGCTCTGCTGAGTCGCCGGAGACCACCTTCATCGATGCGAGAGCTGCCTCGCGCAGTTCCACCTGCTCCTCCAGTGAGTGGCACCAGGCCAGGAGCTCCCGAGCCCGCTCCTCCGCCGCCGGTCAACCTCCCGAGCCTCCTCAGCGGCCCGAGATCGGGCCTCCCGAGAGGCCACCAGTGACGCCTTGGCCTCTGCATCGTCAAGATCGCGTTGACGGCTTGCTAGGGCGATGGCGCCCTCCAGCTCGCGCCTCGCTGCAGCCAGGCGCAGGCCCTCGGCCTCAAGGCGCGCGTCTTCATCGGCAAGCTCCTCTCCAAGCAGGCTTACCGCGTCAGCCGCCCTTCGAAGGAATCCTTGGCGAAGAGCGCGACGCTCCCGAGCACGCTCGAGCACGTCCTCCACACCATCATCTGCCCCAAGCAAGCGCTGGGGGCCGCGAGCCAGCACTCCCCCTCTTGGCTGGGGGCTGGGGGCTGGCACCCTCGCGACGGCCGGGCACGCCGCGTCAGAAGCCCAGCCGAGGGCCAGCCCGTCCCCAGGTGAAGAGCGCAGGAAGCGCCTCAGCCGATCACAGTCCACGACCAGGCGAGAAGCCCACGGCAGGCTGGCTATGCCACGAGAAGGCCCGCGAAGGATCGCGAGGTGCGCGGGGCCGCAATACGCCTCGGGACAGTTCACCTCGTCAGCCGCCCTCACCACAAGGGCTCCACTGCTTGGAGCGCTTGAGGACGGTGGAGGGGGCGAAGCCAAGAGGGACGGCTCCTCAGCCGTCTCCGCAAGCTCGGCTGGAAGGGGTCTGCGGAGCAAGAGTCAGTAAGAGCAACAGAAGGATCGGGAGCCGGGAAAGGAGAAGGCTTACTCATCAGTGGCGAAGTACTTCCCGCGCTTCAGCAGGCGACAAGGGTAATCGTCGCCCAGGGCCTCCCTTCTCTTCCGGAGGGCCTGAAAGTCCACGCGGAAGCGGCCTAAGAGTCGGGCGCTGGGATCAACCTGCGACGAAGATGGAGCGTCAAGGCGATCCGCATCAGGGGCGCCTGCCTGGAGTGCGCCGCCAATCGCCTCGCCAAGAGAAGCCGCCGGAGCCTTGGTGGCCTCGGTCGAAGGCGCAGAGGGCAGCTGCTTGTCACCCTCAGCCTCGGCAGCACGGGCCCCGATAACTGCTTCCTCACGAGCCTCGCCCGACGCTGTCACCCCGCCGGGAGCCCCCTCGGCCTTTGGCGCCTCGTGCCTCCCTGCTCCGCCACTTGAGGAGGAGTCGCCTTGGCCGACTGAAAGGGCAGTCACCGCCACTGGATTCTCGCGAGGCCCTTGGAGGCCGGCGGGGCGCGGCCCCCACTCATCGAAGATACGCATCTACCTCACGAAATCGCCCCCGCTCTAGCACTGGTACAGCAAGGCCCCTCCCTGCTGAATACTGCCAGGGTTGGGGTCCCCCGTCAGGGTCAAGAGCGCCGTCCTCACCACTTCAGGTGTCAGGTCCTCTTCCTGGAGCCTCATACGATCATCATGCCCGCTGAAGGCCCACATCTGGCGGGAGTGGCGCTGGAGAGGAGCGACGCGGCGTAGCAGGAACTCCTTCACCACCTTGGGCGCTGTCGCGCCGAGCGACCTCAAGAACGCGAAGCGGTGCCAGACGAAGACGAGCCGGGGGCTCTCAAGCGTCTCCTGGCCTAGCCCGAATTGGGGACAGCAGGCGAAGTTGGCTCCGACAGCAGGGTGCTGGGCACCCCAGCATCCACATACAGCCACCGCTCGCGAAACCCAGCCGCGGGCGGAGGGAACTTGAAGTCAATCCCAGAGGCCGTCGTCTCAGGCGCGGTAACGAAGCTCACACACGCCCAGCATTGGGTAGGGTCAACAAGGCGCAGCGAGAAGAAGTGATGCAGCAAGGCAACCGAAGGAAGGATGCCCATCATAGCCTCGCAGATAAAGGCGAAGACCGAAAGGAGAGTGATGGATTCAGGACCCAGAAGCATCATGTGGATCTGATAATGGGAGAGCATGACATTGAAGAAATCAGAAAAGGGAGGAACCAGACCCGCCTACAGGGCGTCGGCAAAATACGGGACCTCGGTGGCTATCCTGCCGATGGAGAAGTGGGACGCGGGCCAGGCCGTCGTCCTCCCGCATTCATTGAAGATGGTGGCCGGAGCCAAGCTGACCTTGCCCAAGCCCTCGGGCCGGGGGGGGGGAGGGCGCCAACGTCGGCGGGCAAGGCGGAGACACGGGTTTCTCCCCTCTTCCCTTCTTCGTCGGAGCCATGGTGATGGGAAGGGGGGAGGTTCAAGGTTGAGTTGAGAATAGAAACCGGAGTTCGAGCGGAGGAAGGACAGAGGGCGCACGAGTAACCGAAAAAGGGGAACGACTGTGTACAATTACGGGTCCGCCTAGCCTGGCGCAAAATAAGGAGGGTGTGGGGGAACAGTGCCGCCCACGTCCAATCAGCCGCCACGTGCCGCCCAAGGCCGCAAGCTGTTAGGGCCCGCGGCGCTTCGCCCTTGCCCTTCCGCCTCCCTGCATGGCCAAGTCCGGGCGCGCCTTGGGCCCGGGGGCTACTGTCGGCGTTCTGGGAACGGGGGTCCCAGACATGCCTGCCTGCGGCCTGCGGCGTGGCTCAAAGGGGGCCCCAGCGCGGCCCATCTTCACCAACACAAACCCAAGACCCTCATGAGGGGCCAAGCCTCGCGGGGCAGACGATGCGGAGCTTCCTCAGGCATGGCCTCGTCAGGCTGGCTCACGAGGAGGCGGAGAGATCAAGGCGGGGTACCTCACAAGGTGCCCGTGATGCAAGCCATGACGACCGAGGGCGCCAGGCGGGTGCCAGCCTGCACAGTGTCCTCCTTCCCTCTTTGGTGCAAAGGGGGCAAGCGCAGCCGCGGAGTACCGAGGCATCAGGCAAAGGTTGCCATTTCGGTGCAATGAGACCAAGACCAGGAGGACTACGAGATGGAGGTCACCGTGGAGCCCAAGACAGCGTCATCACCAGAGCTTTGCGCAGGCGAAGACTACTTTTGTCAGGATAGCTAGTACTAGTTGTCCCCCTTCAAATTAGCCCGCCATTGTTGGCTCCCTTCCCGCTCAATATTTGGGAAGAGGACCAGGGCCTCTATAAATAGGACCAGCCACCCACAGAGCAAGGGGGCCGGGTTTTTGGAAGGATAGAGAAGATCAGGAAGAGAGAGAAAGAGAGAGAGAGAGAGAAAGGTGACTGAGCTCCTCCCTGCAGTTCATCGCCCCAGCCAAGAACAGACCCTCGCGAGGCTGTTCTTCCTTGTATTGTTCATCATCATCAGCCCAAGAGGCAATCCACCACACCACACACTGGAGTAGGGTATTACACCACAAAGGTGGCCCGAACCAGTATAAACCCTGCGTCTCTTGTGTTGTTTTTGCCTTAGTTTTAGATCCTAGCAAGGCGGCGGGGTGCAGGTAGGTAGGAGGCGAAATCTCCGTGTGCACCCCAGTGTTCGAACCTGAAGGGTCTGCCGGAACCCGAAATCCGACAAGAATGAATAGCAGGTGTAGGTGTCGCAAGTTTACTCAAAACAGAAGGTGAATCAAGTGTGGAGCTAGATGGCAATTCCTTACCTCCCCTCGTAGTTGAGGGAAAAATCTAGGTTTTTTGATCTTTCAAGTTCTTCATAATGATAAGCAGATATAAATCCCAAGTGACTCGAAGAATAGAGCTAAGCTCCTCGGCAATGGCGCCAGAAAATAGTCTTGATAACCCACAAGTATATGGGATCGCAACAGTTTTCGAGGGTAGATTATTCAACCCAAATTTATTGATTCGACACAAGGGGAGCCAAAGAATATTCTCAAGTATTTGCAGCTGAGTTGTCAATTCAACCACACCTGGAAACTTAATATCTGCAGCAAAGTAATATGATAGTAGTGGTAATGATAGCAAAAGTAATATTTTTGGGTTTTATAGTGATTGTAACATTAGCAGCGGAAAAGTAAATGAGCGAAGAACAATATATGAAAAGCTCGTAGGCAATGGATCGGTGATGGACAATTATGTCGGATGTGATCGATCATGCAATAGTTATAACATAGGGTGACACAGAACTAGCTCCAGTTCATCAATGTAATGTAGGCATGTATTCCGAATATAGTCATACGTGCTAATGGAAAAGAACTTGCATGGCATCTTTTTTCCTACCCTCCCGTGGCAGCGGAGTCCTATTGGAAACTAAGGGATATTAAGGTATCCTTTTAATAGAGTACCGGACCAAAGCATTAACACATAGTGAATACATGAACTCCTCAAACTACGGTCATCACCGGGAGTGGTCCCGATTATTGCCACTTCGAGGTTCCCGGATCATAACACATAGTAGGAGACTATAGACTACCAAGATAGGATCAAGAACTCACATATATTCATGAAAACATAATAGGTTCAGATCTGAAATCATGGCACTCGGGCCCTAGTGACAAGCATTAAGCATAGCAAAGTCATAGCAACATCAATCTTAGAACATAGTGGATACTAAGGATCAAACCCAAACAAAACTAACTCGATTACAGGATAAATCTCATCCAGCCCATCACCGTCCAGCAAGCCTATGATGGAATTACTCACGCACGGCGGTGAGCATCATGAAATTGGTGATGGGGGAAGGTTGATGATGACGATAGCGATGGATTCCCCTCTCCGGAGCCCCGAACGGGCTCCAGATCAGCCCTCCCGGGAGAGTTTAGAGCTTGGTGGTGGCTCCGTATCTAAAACGCGATGAATCCTTCTCTCTGAATTTTTTCTCCCTGAACACGAATATATGGAGTTGCAGTTGAGGTCGGTGGAGCCTCAGGGGGACCACGAGGCAGGGGGCGCGCCCCCACCCTTGTGGAGATGGTGTGGGCCCCCTGACGTGGATTCTTCTGCCAATATTTTTATATTCCAAAAATAATCTCCATTGATTTTTAGGTCATTCCGAGAACTTTTATTTCTGCATAAAAATAACACCATGGCAATTTTGCTAAAAACACATCAGTCCGGGTTAGTTCCATTCAAATCATGCAAGTTAGAGTCCAAAACAAGGGTAAAAGTGTTTGGAAAAGTAGATACGAGAGAGACTGTCAGAGTAATCGACCACAGGTACCCCGAGGACGGCAAGACGATATTTCAAGACATCGGGGCTAGCAAAGCCCCTGAGTCCGACTGTCCGGCCGCTCCTGTCGGCTTCCCGTCCGACTGCTCTGCCCGGCCGACTGCCGGCTGCCGACTGCGTCAAGTAGCCGGCTGCCAACTGCAGCACGACCCGATACCGACAAGACCCTGACACGATGGCCATACCGCGGACAAGACGGCTGTACCCGGACACTGCTGAGCAATAGTGATACACTGTAGCAGGTGTGAGATGTCACATTGTTGTCTCCCAAATAGTGAAGTTGGTCACATGGGCCATCCCTTGTCCCCTGGGCTCCCCTTTATAAGGAGCACCAGGGGAGGCTCACGGCCATGGGGGCGCCACCATGGCCTCTTGGCCATTCACTCCCACGCATGCATGGTAGCTAGCAAGATGGCTAGCTAGCTCACGCCCACATCCATCCATCCATCCATCCATTCATACACACATGGACTCACACACTCTCACGCATGAGCATGGCCGGCCACTAGCTAGCTCACATACACATATGAGACATATACCAGATCAGATGCACTTGGCACTGATCCCAGATACAGCTCCAGGAGCACTTTGTACTGACCGATGTACATCCCAGATAGATACACTCAGACATGCAGCAGTAGGAGTATTATCTCTCCGGAGAGCTCCGAAGCTGGGTAAACCACTGCGTGCTACTCGCATACCCGCTCCCGGGCCTATCAGCAGCAGTCTTACCCACACACTAAGCCCTTGTGGCATCTGTCAACTCGCAAGCCCCCCGTGAGAAATACCACGATAGTTGGCGCCCACCGTGGGATGGTACTACTATTATGCTACCACGCTGCTGCTGGTTTCGCAGTCCGGGCGGGACCATCTTCGCCTTCCCCGCCACAGCGTCGCGCCGTCTCTCCGGTTGCGCTCGGGGGCTCGACTTCGACCCGCCCCCGGACCGGCCGTGCGGGACGGCGCGCCCTCATCGTCGGCCTCATCTTCGTCTCCGCCGCCGCGGCGTCACGCCGTCTCTCCGTTAGCGGTCGGGGGCTCGACATCGACACACCCCCGGTGTGGCCGCGAGGGGCGGCACGTCCTCCCCGTTGGCCTCGCCATCTTCGTCTTCATCGGCGTGGCATCGCCGTCGTATCTCCGGTAGCACTCGAGGGTTCGACACCAACACGCCCCCGGGACGGCCGCGTGGAGCAGCACGTCCGTGCCGTCGACTGCGGCGTTGCTTCGTTTTCTTCTCCGAGAGGCGCCCATGCCTGCGTGCGCGCTGCTCGCGCCCGGCCAGGCCTCTTCGAGCTCCTCGAGCGTCGTCCACTGCTACCGTTGAGCTCCCTCCTGCGCCGCTCCGGCCTCCGTGGCTGCGCTCACTGCCTCCTCCACTCCCATGGCTCTTTTCCTGCCTCCACTATGAGCTTGCCCGCCGCTTGCTGTAGCTACATGCTTGCATCGCTGTAGGTGTCGCTGTCATGCAGCGTTTCACTGTAGCCGCAGTTATGGCCACGCCTTGCTATCGCTCCTGTAAGTACACGCCTTCGTGCATGGCTAGCTAGCTAGCTAGCAAACCCAATGGATTAGGCTGCATGCATGCTAGCTAGCTTGCCCGGTGCAAGCGCCCGCGGGATGTGGCTACGTGCGCTGGCCGGACACATCTCGCCACCGGCTCCGCTTACTCCTCCTGCGCGCGCCGGCCCTGTGACGACTCCGTCGCTGCCGCGCCCGCTCGCCGGCCGGCTGCTCCGCCTCCACGCGCTCGCATCAGCCGCCTCCGCGCCTGGGCGCGCCGGCTCCAGTCGACTCCTCGCTCCGTCGGCTTCGCCCCGCGGCCGGCTTCCTCCGTATCCGCGCGCC
>NC_057794.1:362085524-362086561 GCF_018294505.1 Triticum aestivum
CACCTCCGGCAGCCGGCTCCAATTGCCCGCAGCGCCACGTTCGCGCCTCCCCAATGACCCGGCTGCACTGGGCCGCCTCCGCCTCGTCGGTCCGCAGCCGGCTCCACACGCCTCGCGCGCCCCTCGCCAGCTTCTGCTCCGAGCCACCTCCGCCACTCGGCCGATGTCGGGCCGGCTCCGCATCGCCGCAGCACCGACTGCTGCCCAAGCCACGCCTGCGGCTACGCACCTGCGGGACTCCCGCCGGCCCGCCGGCTACGCGCGAGCCCGGCCGGCCGGCTCCTGCGCTGGCTGGCTCCCCTGCAACTCGGCCTGCCGGCTCCTCCGCACCTCGGCCTGCCGGCTTCGCCCTGACCGGCTCCCCCGCTCCCCGGCTGGCTGGCTCCCGCGCTAGCCGGCTTCCGCCCGCTACCTGGCCTGCCGGCTTCTGCCGTGACCCGGACGCCGGCTACTGCCGTCTCGCTCCTGTCGACTGCTCAGGCAGTGAAAGAAAAGAAATAAAAGTCAAAGGGCCGACTACAAAAAAAAAGAGGTCCGGCTGCCCACATGGAGTCGGACAGAGAGAAGAAACAGAAAGTGGCTGGCTCCCGCCACCCGGATGGCCGGGTTGCGCCCGTTTCCCGGACGGCCGGCTCCTGCCACCCGGGTAGGCCGGGTCCTCACGCCCGCTACCCGGCTTTTAAAAAAACGGTTGTGTCCGATTGTTCTCAGCTGGCACAAATGAAGAAAAAAGAAGAAGACAAAGTAGTTGCCGGGAGATCCGGCCCGACTGCTCAGCAGTCGCCCCGAATCTCGGGGGCTACACCCAGCGGGTGCGCTGACGCGCTCCCGTGAAGATGAAGACAAAGTAGTTGCCCGAAGATCCGGCCCGACTGCTCAGCAGTCAGCCCAGATCTCGGGGGCTACACCCAGCGGGTGCGCTGACGCGCCCCTGCGAGAAGAAGACAAAGTAGCTGCCGGGAGATCTGGCCCGACTGCTCAGCAGTCGGCCCGAATCTCGGGGGCTACACCCAGCGGGTGCGCTGACGCGCTCCCGC